>NC_092519.1:14154414-14339414 GCF_047511675.1 Marmota flaviventris
TCTTTTCACCACCAGTTTAGTTGGCATGAAAAAAAACTTTTCCAGAACCTATGTGCCAATTTCAGAAGTAACATCAATATGACAGGAATGACATTTCAAGTATAAGTTTGTATATTTCATTAGCCACATAACACCATCGGGTGGATGAATTAAAAAGCCAGCGTGAGGCTGGGGTGTAACTCAGTGGGACAGGAGGTATTTAGCTGGGTTCTGTCCCCAGCACCACACATACAAAGATGGAGTAAAAACTCCTTACACTGCACTCTGAAAACTGAAACTCATAGGAAACACACGACCCCCCCCCACTCTTTTCTAATTGCATTAGTTATAATTTCCTGATGGTCTTGAGGTCTCACTTCATCTCGTGCAGTGTTGCCTTCCCAGACAGTGATTCAGTTATTCTTGGACTAGCCGAGCGGCAGATTCCCGAGCGAAAATAAACAAGCTCAAAGCAAAAACCCCTTTAGTAATGTAAATTGAATTCTACTCAAACATTTATTGAGTGCACTTCATGGATCTGAGGGGTGGGGGAGCAAGACAATAAGACACAGCCCTACCTTCTAGAAACACGGACTGTCTCAGGGGACAGACTGCTAACGCTAATGAAAGTTGGGAGTGATAAATGGAAGGGATGACTCTGTGTGGGGGTGGCTTAGGGTAACTGTCTCCTAGACATTAATCTGTTTTCCTTAGTTTGTATTTTACCTAGTGCACATTTTAAAATCTTGGTGCTCTGTATTCCTATTTTGTTTGAATTCCCTTGTTTATTATTTTATTCAGTGAAATGTAGAGATACTCATTTTTTAAAAATCCACCTGAGCCGGGCACGGTGGTGCACGCTTGTAATCCCAGTGGCACGGGAGGCTGAGGCAGGAGGATCGCGAGTTCAAAGCCAGCCTCAGCAAAAGCGAGGCACTAAGCAACTCAGTGAGACCCTGTCTCTAAATAAAATCCAAAATAGGGCTGGGCATGTGGCTCAGTGGTTGAGTGCCCCTGAGTTCAATCCCTGGTACAAAAAAAAAAAATCCACCTGATTGCTGAACGCGTGTCCCATGCGACTTTAGGACATGCCACCTTTGTGGGTAATTGAAGAAACCATGTTTGCCCAAATGGTAAGGCTGCCCGAGCACCTGAATCCCAGGGTCAGCCGGAAAAGAATCAGAGTAGCCCAGATTTGTTAGGGTACGTGGAATCTCTGACTCCATCACTTCTGTTCTGTCCTGAGAGACCCATGGATGACAGCACTCATATCTTGGACCCCACTGCCTTGGCTGCAGGGGACATCTCGGGATGTGGTGTCCCTGCTAAGAAGCCCAGCGGGGGCTGATCATGAGAAGGGGGACACATTTCCAGCCTTAGGAGTGGTCGGGTTGGAGCTGTTGCAACTTTTGGACTGTTCATAGAAATAGGTGCTTTCGGGGTGTGTTGGAGGGCACCCATGTGAGTCCTCGGGAACCCCAAAGAGCTAAACAACAAAGGACCAGGTATCCTGCTTCCTGCACAGCGGCCAACCAGGATTCCTCTGTACCTCCAGCCGTCTTCTTTCCTGGAACCCAAAGAGGGTGACTCTACCTTGAGTGCTTGGGGCTGTATCTGCCACCTCCCAATAACTGGAGCCAGCACCCAGCGTGGGAACACCGTCCCCATTTCCAGATTTCCAATTTTCATGAGATTGGCGTTTTCCTGGGTAACCAGGCTTGATCCTTGTGATTACTCCTCCCCAGCGACCTCCAACAATGAAACCCCTGCTCCAGCTTCTTATGCCTTTGCCACCCTGCCACCACCTGCCTCTTCCTTCCAGCCCTCACTACCCCAAGCAGGGACTTCATTTCCCACAGCTTGACCTTTTCAAGCGTCTCCATCGCCTCAGCAGGAGGATAGCGAGTTCAAAGCCAGCCTCAGCAGCTCAGCAAGGCTCTAAGTAACTTGCCGAGACTCTGTCTCAAAATAAAAATATATATAAAAGGGGCTGGGGATGTGGCTCAGTGGTTAAGCACACCTGGGTTCAATGCCCGGTACCAATAAATAAATAAGCAAATAAATGTAAGGAATTAGTAACAATGTGTTACTACACAGATGAGACTCAGGAGCCTGTGTTCGGTGGAGAAAAGATGCCGACAGGAAGGTCCCATCTTGCATTCATGTTCACACTGTGTTCATTGATTCCATTTATATATAAAATGTCCAGAGAAGGCCCGTCCCTGGAGACAGACGTCAGGGCTGTGGTTTCCCGGGGGCAGGAGGGAGGGCGATGGAGTGGAGCTGATTTGAATGGGGACGGGGTTTCCCCTGGGGCGGCTGGAGATGCTTTGGACCTGATGGAGGGGAAGGCTGCTGGACCCGGGAATCTGCTCGTGGCTTCTGAATTCTCGACTTTAAAGTGATGGGTTTGATGTCATGGGAACTTCATGGGAGCTAAAGCAAAAGGCACAGGGAAATGACCTTCAAGTTACAACAACAGAAAACTTTCTATGTTTAAAATAAAATTAATTCAATGTTTGAAAAGGGACCCGGGGGCTTTCCAGAGAGACCCCTGGCCACCGACTCGGAAATTCCAACGCTGATGGTTTGGGCTTCTTAGGGCAAAACATCACCTTCTCTGTTCACAGAAGCCGTCAATGATAGCCGCTTAGCTAACAGAAGAAACAGTAGCCGGTGGCAGACTTTGTTTTGTAACACACTGAAAACTCCCTCGACCCATGGGCTTCACCATCTGTGGGAATTCGGGTTGGTGGTCACTGGTGACAGGTACCTGGGAGGCCAAACCCAGGTAGAGAGGCTGGGGATGTGGCTCAGTGGTAGAGACTCGCCTTCCATGTTCAAGGCCCTGTGTTTGATTCCCAGCCAGCCACAGAATAAAAACACAGACCTGGCAACAGGTCTAGAAGAACCCTCCCCTCCTGTTGCTATGGTTTGGATCCTCAGGTGTTTTGCTATAGTCAGGGAAATCTGCCTGTCACACCCTCTCAGTTCAATCTCCCACACAAGTCGTCTGACACGTCTGATCTCTCTGGCCGTCATTAGCTTTGCCTGTTCCAGTTCTGATTTCCATGAGGCCCTTTGGTTCCAGTGAGGACATTGCCCCAAGGTCAAATGTCTTGTCCTCTAGAGTTTTAGGGAGTCATTGGGCTCTTCTAAACATGTCTTTTTTAATGTAAACCACTGAAAAGTGTGAGCTCAGTGATTGTAAAGTAAATAGACCTCAATTCTCCACCCCCCCCCAAAAAAAATCCACCCCCACCACACTGGCAGCCCCCAAGATAGAAGGTAGAAAAAAATAAACAGAACCTTCCAGCACATTTCCTCTTTGCTGAATTCCCTCGACACCCTCCCCACCCCATGCTCTGCTCCCACAGCTCCAGATAAACGGGGAAAATCCAGTTGCTGCAGACCTTAAGAGGGAAGTTCCTCTTCTCTCTTGCCAAACATTGTCTTGTTATGTAAAAATACCAACCAGGAAAAGCATAATGCATTCATTTCCACCAAAAATAGTTCACTGGAGTTTATTAATGTTTGGGAACTTGGAGCAATGGAAAAACTGAGCCCCATAAAAAGAGATGTAGGATAAGAAGCTCTGAATTTAGCATGGTTTATGAAAACCCCAGTGTAACCAGTCGTCTGTGTGGCCAGACACTCTGACCTTGCCTAACTTCCTTCTGAAAGCCCAGATAGAAACAAGAGCTCTCTAGACAGCAGAAAATAGCTGCAAAAATTAACGGGGCATCTTGCTACAGTTTAAATGGCTTTAATAGGACTTCAGAAGACACCAAGTGTTTTAAACAGAAAGGTGGTTAAAAATAGCAAGCACAAGTCACTGGGAACATTCCCCCCTCCCATGTATTCTGGGGCTGCAGACGGCAGGTGGGGGAAAATGTGCGAATGGTACTTGGACTCAGTGTTTCTCTTGATCTCGTTTCATGACAGTCTTTATCGAAAGCGCTTAGAAAACAGTCACGGCCTCAGGTGTTGGGGGTGAAAGTCTGACTGAGCATTGGACCCTCTCAGGGAAACTGGAGAAGAGGCAAATATCACCTCCAATATCTCTTCTCTTTTTGCATTACCCAGCATCAGGCATTTTGTTATAGTAACACAGAACAGACTAAGAACGTGGGACAGTGGGACAGAGAAGACTCTACAGGGGTCTTCCTGATTCCTGTCTCTGTGTGACATGATCTCCCTGAGTATGGCCAGGACCTAAGAGTCTAGCCTCCATGTGAGAATACAGCCCCATTGACACCATCAATGGTGCCTTGGGAAATGCTGAGCAGGGGACGCAGATAGCTGAGCTCTAACTCCTAACCCGTGGAGATGGTGAAATCCTGAGTGTGTCCTGTTGTAAACCACTAAGTGTGTGCTCAGTTGTCACTCAACCACAGGTAGCTGTTAGGGCTGAACTCTGTCCCTGCCACAGATCGACAGCTTGAAGTCCTAACCCCTGGTAGGGTTATGTGCCACACAAGGACGTTAGGTAATTACACACTGCACACTGGACCGTGGTCCCATAGCATTACATCAACCCGTGACGTCATCGCTGGCTCGTTTATGGAAGTACACCGCACGGTGACTGCACTAGGACAAGAGTGGTTAACACTACCTTTCCCAGACTGTATCACTGTAACTAATGGACATGTGACTGCACCTCAAAAGGTGGCTGCATTTGGAGACAGGTCTTCAAAGAGGGGATGGGGGTGCACTGAGGTCCCCAGGGTGGCCCTGAGCCAGCAGGACTGGGGTCCTTGTAGAAGAGGAGATGAGGACACAGACGCTCACAGAGGGACGGCCCCGGGAGGACACGGGGAGAAGACGGCGTCTGCAAGCCCAGGGGAGAGGCCTCGGGAGGAGCCCGCCCTGTCCACGCCTGGACCTCGCACCTCCAGACTCTAGGATTCTGAGGAAATCAATGTCTGCTGTTTAAGCCACCCCATCTGTGGTCAGTTGTTATGGCAGCCCTAAGTCAACTAATACACAGTGGCTTGGATCCCATTTCCTCTCGACCTGTGCTGACTGTCCACCACCCAAGTCCATCTGTGGCTCTTCAGCCCCCTCCCATCCATTACCACTGGCCACCCATCTATTCTGAAAATAAGGTGGTGACCATTTGTAGCGTTACTTGTCTATTCTATAGGCAAATCCTGAAAACATGAGTTAATAAGGTCAACAGTGATGGCCCCAGAGGACAACATGGTGAGTGAGGGCAATGACTCTTCAGTGTGTTGGTCAGGTTTCTGTTACTATAACAAAATGCACGAGACCAACTTAGAACCAACGTAAAAAGGGAAAGGTTTATTTTGGCTCACAATGTTTTAAGCCCCCAAAGGACTCGCAGTCTGGTTGAATTCCTCTTTCCCCTGATGTTCGTGGAGCTTAGGTACCAGGCAACTGCTCCCACCAGAGAGGACCAAGAGAGCTGGGAGGCAGAAGGGGAACGAAAAATGTTTGTGCCAGCCTTTGCCTCAGGATCCCCAAACACACTTGTGGTGCCACGCATGCCCCAGGTTGGAAAGAAGGCAGCCGGGTGCCTGGAACACTGCGGAGGCCACAAGTGCCCACGAAGGGGCACTTTGGAAGTCCCAGGGAATTGGGGCTGGTAGGGGAGGGTGACCGCAGGATCGGCTGGAAGGAGCTGAAAGGCGAGGCCGTGTGGCTTTCCCGGGGCGCCAGCCTGACGCAGCGAGACAGGCCTCGATGTGCCTTTGGCATGGTCTGCTGGGTTCCTTCAAGAGGTGCTGGTTTTCCCCAGCCCCAAAGGATACACTCTGCAAATAAGCTTGCAGAACAAACCTTCTAGTGTTCAACAATGCAGCAGGCAGGAAGCCTCTGAGGCTCTCCCAACCTTGACCGTGGCTCTTGGCATTAGCTCCGTCCAGCTGCTTTGGGTTGTAAGCTGCTGCTGTTGAAACTTGGCACTGTCCTAAGGCGACATCCCTGGTTCCGGGACTATTGGGTCTGAGGTTTCAAGCACCAATTTGGAAAGAGACACCCTGACTACTAATTTTTTTTTTTTTCTGGTCATAGTGTCTCACCCTATTGCCCAGTTGGCTTTGAGCTCCTGGACTCCAGGGTTCCTCCTGCCTCAGCCTCCTGAGATGCTGGGACTATGTTTGTACAGCACCATGCCCTCCCTACTCACTTGGCTTTGACTTGCTGGTTCTGTGTGACCAGCTCTGGGAACATGCACAAGTTACTTAATATTCTTCCTCTGAAAGGTGGGGCCAACATGGCCCCTTGTCTAGGGCAAATGAGAGGTAGGATAATTCTCTGTCCATCGCTTTGCTTAGCACATACTACCTGCTCAACAAATCGAACCTATCGTGATTCCACTGAAACATGCATTGCAATTATAGTCAACGGGAGCAGACGCAATATTAATAAAAAGACTTTTCAGACTTCAGTGCAAGATTCAAAATAAAACAACAACAACAAAAATTGAGGAAAAGAGATCTGGGCATGATCAAGGGGCTGATTGCCTCAATATATAAAACGTGGATCTAGGGCAATGATTCTTCCATGTGTTAGTCAGCTTCCTGATACTGTAACAAAATACCGGAGACAATCCACTTGAAAAAGGAAGGGTTTATTCTGTCCATGGTTGCTTGGCCCCTTTGTCTGGGCTTGTGGCAAGGCAGTACGGGCAGCAGGTGGAGTCCCAATATCCCTTTCCAAAGATATGCCCCCAAGTGGCCTCACTTCCTTCCACTAGGTCCCTCTTCTTAAGGGTTCCAGCCCCTCTCAGTAGCACTACAGGCTGGTGATGAAGCCTTCAGCATGTTGGCCTTTGGGGACATCTGAGATCCAAACCAGAACATCAGCTGGGATAGATATCAGCCCCTTCAGGAGGGTGGGAGGAACCCAGATGGCTGGACCGGACTCTGAGTTTCTGATTCAGCAAGTCTGACGGAGACTCAAAAGGTGCATTTCCCACAAGGTCCCAGCAGATACGGAAGTTGGTGTGAGGAACACACGACGGGAGTCCTTGTGCCTTGGAGAACTGCTGTTGGGGCATTGTGAACAACACATGCACTTAGCCAGCATCTGGGGGGTGTTGGCGCACACGCCTTGTGCTTGGGGAAACCCCAGACACGGAAGACACCTTCCTGCCCTGGAAAAGCACCCAGCCTGTCACACAGGATCCTTCCAAGTCCCCACTGGGGTGGGCTTCTAGGCGTGAGCCCCCTGTAAGGAGGGGACAGGTGGCCACTGTGTGAGGTGCCTGTCGGGTATCTGTCATGTGATCACTTTCCTCACAGCTCTGGCATGTGCTTCTCGTGACGATCATGGCCGGGAGGCAAATTCCAGCATTAGCTTGAAGCTGTCTCTGCTGGGGACTCCTCATTCCCTTCCCCTCGGTTGGCTTTTGCTGTTGGCCTTTCAGGAAAATTAATTGCCCACACTTCGCCACCGTGCATCTCTGCATCTGTCCCCACCTCTCCGCCCTTCCCCGCCCTGCTGTGCAGTGGAGACTGGCGCTCTGTGCCCTGTGACGCGGCTGGTGAGGCAGCAAGCACTCAGAGCCGGCAGCCAGCGCAGGCAGCCCGAGTGCCCCAGCTCTGGTTCCCCAACTTCCACACTCGGCTGCATGCACCTCCCGACTTGGAGCCAGATCCTCTCTGGCACCTGCTTGCTCCAGGACAAGAGCTCACCGACCAGAGCATGGGAAACTTCTGCTCAACCGTGACGTGGAGCACATCCATTTCTGCCAGAGCAAGTCACACAGGAGACTCAAGAGCCAAGAGCTCCTGCTGCCTACAGGAGCATCAGGTGCGGACCCAGAGGGATCCATGGCACCACAAGCAAAGCTTGCTCCCCGGCCAGCTCCCTGGGTGCCAGCTGATGGTTGGGGTCCCTTAATGCCACCCACACTTCTCTGTAAGCAGCTCTGTCATTGACCTCTCTCCACTTTGTCCTTCTGTGCACTCTACCTGTTTCCTGCCTGGCCCCTGGCTGAATGCCACCTGAATGCATATCCCCTGCCTCTTGGCTCTTAACTCAAAGCTGTCTTTCTGCACCAGCCACCTCAGATGGCCTCCCCTTCACCCTGGCGAAGCAGCTCATAATGAGCACGAGTACACACAGAAATTAATCCAGTCACCGCAGAGAGCTCTTGCGTACCTCACGAGCACACTGAGACTCTTAGGGTTGTTGACAATCTTTGATTCCAGTTAGAACCTTCGTGACAATCTCCAGTTCACTTGTGGTGCGATTTGAAAATTTAGTGAGTTATTTAAATACCAAAAAAAAGAGAAACGGCCGATGGATATTTATATTATTAAGTCAGACCGATTTCTTATCGATAACCCGAGGTCGAAGCATGCTGAGCCAACTTAATGATAGCCTTCGGGGTACAAGTTGTGAAGCTTATTGACTTGAATGAGCTATCTTGATATGTAATGCACAGTGTTCACAATAAGATGGATGTGGTGTGGGTGATTTTCCTCAGGAGTCAGTACATGGGACGCAATGAGAAAAGGAACCACAGGGAGAGGTATTTTGTAAAAAGCGTGTTTACAAACAGCTTTGTTGAGACATCCATTGACACAGGATCAACCCCACAGGTGGACAATGACCATTTGGTAAGTCTGGGTGTGTGTACACACTGTGAAATCACCACCACGTGTGTACTAATGGGTAGAGCGTATGAGCTCCTTGTGGCTGCTGTAACAAAGGACCACAAACTCAGTGTGGAAAACAACGGTTCTGGAGGGTCAGGCATCTGGAATGGACCTCGGAGGGTCAAAGTCAAGGGCTGCCCTCTCTTCTGGAAGCTCTAGGGGAGGATCCATTCCCTTTCCCTTCCCCGCTCCGACACGCCTCCTGCATTCCTTGGTTTAGGCCCCTTCCTCCATCTGCGAAGCCAACAGGGGTGGGGCTCTCTGACTGTTCTCGGTTGGCCCATCTCTCTCTGACTCTGAGCTCTGTGTCCCCCCTTCTACGCTGCCGTGACATCCGCCTGCCCAGTAGCTGGATCTTAATTGCTCTCCAAACTTGTTGACCTTAGGTATTTCGTCACAGCAACGGAAAGCTGACTAACACAGGAACAAGTGACAGGTGCTGGGGATGAATCCAGGGGCATTAGGTGGGGTGCTATTCTACTACTATAGTCATCGCCCCCAAAACTTTCCTCACACCCCTTCTGATTCTTTACACCCATCCCACCTCATTGTCTTATTCCCAAATACTCACTGGTTTGCTCCTGTCACATTTTCTTGAGCTTATAAAAATTAAGCCATATGGTCTATATCTTTCATATACTTTCTTTTACTCCATGCTGAATTATGTATCAATCATTCATTCCTTTTCCTTGCTGAGTAATATTCCATTGTAGTTTGCACCCCATTTATTAATTAATCTACAGATGGACATTGGGTAATTCATAGTTATATAGTGTTTGGCTGTTATAAATTAAAAAAAAGATACTTTCTGCATTTGTTTACAAGTTTTTATATGGGCCTATGTTTTCATTTCTCTTGAATAAATACCTAGAACTGGAACAGATCGATCCTACCTACTGTAGGTGTATATTTAAAGTTTTAAGAAACAGACTCTGTCAAACAATAAAATGGCACAACAAAGTGGTGTACTCTTTTACACCCCCACCAGCCACCTTGGGAAGTTCCAGTCCCTCCACATCCTCACCAATCCTTACTGGGTTTGCTTGTTTCAATTTTAACCACTCAGGACACCTTTTAAAGATCACTGGTACTTACCAACTGTGGGATTCGAGACGAGTCAATTAGCCATTTTGAAATCTCACTGGACTCGCTGTGAGAGGGAGATAATGAGATTTTCTTTTTCCTACAAAATCAGATTGATTGCCTGAGGATCACAGAGCCAGCCAAAGCGCGCGCTCTTCATTATCCACAGAGTACGTGTCAATTTCAGGCACTTTTATGGGTTCTATTTTTATTTCTGTTTATGTTAATATCATCGTTACTGGCTCGCTGTATATGATTCCTGACCGAAATGTTCTTTTCTACGAAAGGGAACATTTCAGAGAACACGATTCCGTTTCTAAGCCAACTCAGAGCTTTGCCAGCACCCTCTATACCCCGAAAAGGGAACTGTCCACTGCGGAGTGTCCATCACGCCTCTGGGGGCACTCAGCCTGCCCCAAACGCTGGGGACAATGGCTGCTGTCTAGAGGGGTCAGGCCACTGGTTTACAGAGCCTTGAGAAGGATTGTTCTGTGGACACACGTCCTCCAGGACGGAATAACGGCAGGCAGTGCTTTAAAACACAAAGCCAAAACAGAAAAACCTTCATGAATGAGAAAGTCAGAGGGCCACCTGGGTCGACAGTCTCTGCCGGCAGAGGTGACGTCCATCTCATCATGTGTTGGACCACCGGCCTCTCGTTTCTCCTGTGTCCTTGACATTGGGCCTCCAAGTTCCCTGGAGGACAGCAAGAAGGACTTTTAGATCCTGCCTGTTTTAGCTTCCTGTCCCCACTGCAAAATCCGGCCACGGTGTCAGAGACAGCGCATGATGGAGACTCAAGAACGTCGCCAGAATCTGGCCCTAAAGAAGAGACGGTGCACCCTGCAGTTCCGTGACCCCAAACCCTAAGGGACCAGCATTCTCCTGGTTGTAATCCGAGGACAAGGTTAGGGTGGGAGGCTTGGAGACGTTTTCTGTGACAGAGGTTCATTCTGTCATTCAAGTGATCTGTATATTTTTTTTCTTTTTTGGCATCCAGAGATTGAACCCAGGGGTGCCTGACCACTGAGCCACATTCCCAGCCCTTTTTATGTTTCATTTCTGAGACAAGGTCTCGCTAAGTTGCTGAGGCTGGCCTCCAACTTGCAATCTTCCTGCCTCAGTTTCCAAAACTGCTGGGAGTACAGGCACGTGCCACCGTGCCTGGCCTGTCACTCAGGTTTTGAGACAGTGGTGTAGCTAGGCAGCGCGTGAGACACTGACAGTACAAAGTCAAAGGTCTGAGAGGAGAATGGGCCCATCTTCCAAGTAGTGCTGGACGCCGTGTCCTCTCTGGTCTGGTCCACGCGGTGGTTGCTCTTGGTCCTCTCCTCCTGGTCTCCTCTCCTGGTAGTGAGTGGGCCCTGCCTAGGGACAGAAGCGAGATATGTTTGTGACTTTCCAGGTTCACTGTGAGCCTTCCTGTGCATTCCGTAACCTGTTCCACGGCACAGCCGCCTTGGGGTTAATCCTAATGCGAAGACTTAGCATGTGCTGGGCACACAGTGGGTGTTCTGTAGGAGGATGGGCAGAGAAGGTCTGCAAGGTCCTGTCCCTGGAGATTACCTCCCTCTCCTCCTGCTACACAGGAGCAATTTGTATTTCACTTTTGCATTTGATTATTTCAAATCTGTATCTCGTGTTTTAAACGCAAGATCTTGCCAGATTCCAAAGGCGAATCATCTTTGGAAGGATGAGACCTGTTATCTGCCATTCAAGGGTGACCCTTGTGTGAATGGCTTTCCCAGGTTGTTCTCGGAGAGAAGGGAAATCGCGAGACTCAAGGAACGTACAGACGTTTGACCTGGGAGGGGACAAACTTGGTGCCACCCAAAGGGGACAGTGTCAGCGCTACCCACCACTTGTCACTTATAAGATGCTTCCGGGAGTCAGCTGTGCTGCGCCCTGGCAACAGCAGGAGCGTGGCTGGACGTGGAGGAGGATGTCACTGGGGAGGGCTCCAAGCTGAGGCTTCTTTGGTTCCCGGGTTGCTTCAGTCGAGAGGAAACAGCGGAACTTCCAACTTGGGTTCCTTACTTCTTTCTTTGGCTAAATTCTTTGTTCTTCTTTACCCTTTGTCTTGTTTGTGTGGACAAAGAAGAGGCCCTCCCAAGATCCCAGGTGTGCCTAGGTCTGGGCCTAAAATCCTAATGTAATATTTTAAAACCTTGCTTCATTTAAATCAGCAAAGAAGCCAAACCATTAGCGTGTGGACTGCAGAGCCGTGAGGACCTGTGAGTTAGGACAGTGGAGGACACTCTGAGAGGAGTGCGGGTGAGGCTTGCCTACTTGGGGTCAAAGTGAGGCTGGACTCTGAGGGCCCCAGGGGCCTGCCCGTGCTGAAGCAGCAATAGTGTCTCCATTTCCCCTCCAGGGACCTCTTGATGTCTCCAGAAGTATCTCCTGCTTATGGGGGTATAAAACTTGCCCTTCAGTCAGTTTTCCATCTCTATGACAAAACGCCTGAGAAAATCACTTATAAGGAGGAAAAATTTATTGTGGCTTGTGATTTCAGAGATTTCGATCCATAGTAACTTGACCCTGTTGCCTTTGGAGAGCACGCGGCAGAGGAAGCAGCTCACCTCCTACAGCTAGGAAGCAAAGAGAGGAGGGGAGAAGGAGCCGGGGCCCCCATATCCCCTTCTAGTGCACACCCCAAATGACCTAACTTCCTCCCACGTGGCCCTACTTCCTGAAGGTTTTACCCCCACCAATTATGAGCAAGTCAGGGTTGTTAACATTTCCATCTCCTCAACTGAAAAAAACCAAAAAAACCTTTTTATTAACACACAATAATTGTACATATTTATGGGGTACAGTGTGCTATTTCAATTTTAATTCCTATGTCTGCTGTAGGCACTGGTCAAATCTGCATAATTACTATGTCCATCTCACTATTATCTTGTGTATGGAGAGTTTGAGCTCGTCTCTTGTAGTTCTTCGTGAAATACATAGTAGGTCATTGAGAACGGTAGTGTCCCCACAGTTCTGTGGGTCACAAGGACTCATTTCTGCCGTCCATGTTGGGTACCCACTACCTGCACTCCCCCTGCCCCTCCCCAGCCTCTAGTACCCACTATTACACATTCTCACCTTTGAGAGAGACCATGCGGGATCTGTCTTTCTTGGTTTGACGCAGTTCACTTAACATAACATCCTGAAGTTCCAGTCATTCGGCTGCAAATTATAAGAGACCATTCTTAAAGCCTTTATTAAAAGATCAACAGGAGAGCGGCTGGGGTGGTAGCTGGGGCTGGGGCTCAGGGGCAGAGCATTTTCCCAGCACATGTGAGACACTCGGTTCTATCCTCAGCACCACAACAAATAAATAAGATAAAGGTATCAGGTCCACCCACAACTAAAAAAAAAGATGAACCGAAGACATGTGTTAAGTACACTAAATATCTCTAGGAGGATTAACACACAAGCAGAGTGGTTGTCTCTTGGGTGGGAACGTGGAAGTGTATTGGCCAAGGATGCATGAAGTGCTCTTAAACATCGCTAAGAAGCCAGGCGCAGTGGCGCTTGCCTGTTATCCCAGCGGCTCGGGAGGCTGAGGCAAGAGGATCGCGAGTTCAAAGCCAGCCTCAGCAAAAGCGAGGCCCTAAGCAACTCAGTGAGATCCTGTCTTTAAATAAAATATAAAAAAGGGCTGGGGATGTGGCTCAGTGGTTAAGCACCCCAGGTTTCAATCCCTAGTGCAAAAATAAAATAAAATAAAATAAAGGAAGAGGAAGGGGGTGGGGTTCCACAATGCCCTTTGAGGGCATACCCCTCAAATGACTTAAGGACCCCCGAAAGAGACCACCTCTCAAAGTTTCCACCACCTCCCAATAGCACCAAGCTTTGGACCTTGGGGGGACATTCAAGGTCCAAGCTAGAGCACACGTATATATGTTAAAGGCACATATACAGTTTGTCAACCGTTCTTTATACTCTTGGTTGGTTTTGTAGCCACAAAAGGCAACCGTGATGATCCAGCCACCCCACTTTGAAATGAAAGCAGTCTCTCTTATTCTTTTGTCTTCGGTGCCGGGATGGAATGAAGAGACCTGCACAGGCTAGGCAGGTGCTCGACCACTGCGCCACAAAATCGGATCCTGAAGAGGTGTTTGCACACCCATGTTAACAGCAGTGCCATTCCGAGTAGCCAAGAGGGGAACCCAGGGCCTTAGCACATGCTAGAGGCGAGAACAAACCAAGCACCCACTGCTTGAAGGGTGGATAAAGAAATGTGGCCTGTTTATATTATAGAAAATTAGTCAGAATTAAAAACTAGTCAGTCGTGTTCTGTGCAACGAAAAGAACGAGGACATCATGGCTAGATGAAATAAGCCAGTTACAAAAGCACAGATTCTATCTCATTCCACTGACCTGAGGCACGTAAAGTAGTCAAATAGAAACCGAAGGCTACCAGGGTTAAAGGGACAGGAAGGGGCAGTTGGAGTTGTTTAATGGGTGCACAGTTTTAGGGTTTTTTTTTTTTTTTGGTTGTTGTTTTACAGTTCTGGGGATTGAACCCAGGAACACTCTACCACTGGGCTACAACCCCAACCCTTATTTTTTATTTTGAGAAAATTTTGCCCAGAAACCACCTTTGTTTGAATGATACCAGAGAAACACACTACGGAAGGAAAGTGGTGAGAAGCAGATCTAACACGCAGGTGCAGGACAGGGAGCGCAGGTGCGGGACAGGGAGCTGACCTTGATGGACAGGCTTGTCCCAGCAGCTGGGCTGCTTGGGGATCCAGGGCTGAGTGAGTGGCATCCCAACTCTCAGGGTCTTACTCTTCAGGAAGGGAAGAGGGGACAGACCTCCTGCAGCCGCTGGCTGCCTGCCTCTCTCCAAGCTGGGTACCGGTGCCAAAGGGTGGTCCGTCATAGCTGTCCAGGTGGGGTGATGTCAGCCACCAGAAATCAGAGTTTGCATCCCTTCCAGGAAGTCATCCACTCTGCACTGTGTGGCTGCAGACAGGACGGCTCCTGCTTGTCTAGACTCATTTCCAAAGGATGGGTCAGGGAAAAAAACGTACAATGGCCCCATGTCAGATTATTGGGGCCGTCGCTGTGAATCCACATACAAATTTTGAGTTTAAAATACTTTAAGACTATTAAATTTTTATCATAGCTCAAAGCATATAATAACTTGGTTTAGGTTAATCAATTGTCATCTTTAGGATGTCCTTTGAGAGTTTGCTTTAATGAACACACAAGAATAATTCGGAATTAGCGTAGCAGTTTTTTTTTTTAGGATGGGGGAGAGAGCTTGGGAGGAAATGAGCCTTCTGAAATTAGGCATCAATTATAGTGCTAGAATCCAAAAGAATACTGGGATATCCATTGCTACATTTCTGGATGTGTGCTGAAAATATCAGCACAACCAAAAGGGGAGAACACATTTTCTAGTTATTTTATATATATAAAATGTATATACATATTTTGGTACTGGGGACTGAACTCAGGGGTACTCAACTACTGACACATCACCAACCCTATTTTGTATTTTATTTAGAGATAGGGTCTCACTGAGTTGCTTAGGGCCTCGCTAAGTTGCTGAGGCTGGCTTTGACTTGTGATCCTCCTGCCTCAGCCTCCTGAGCCGCAGGGATGACAGGCGTGTGCCACTGCACCTGGCCTAGTTACTTAATATTTGTTCAGTGCATGAAAAAAAAAAATTGACTAGTTTTGTGAAAGGAAACTCAAGAACTTTTGCTAATTAATTTATCAGAGTTACTCTTTAATTGCCTTTAGAAAACACTTATCCTAGGGCTGGGGATAGCTCAGTTGGGAGAGTGCTTGCCTTGCATGCACAAGACCCTGGGTCCATCCTTAGTCCCACACACAAAAAAAATTATCCTGAATTAGTTATTTGTAGGTGGCTTTTCAAAATATTACCCTGAACCTCAGAAGCTGTGTTCCTTTGTTCATTCATTTCCTGACAATTAATGTGGAGGTGATTGTGGTTCCCCCGGCCTGGGGATGCCTCAGAACTCCTGTATAGATGGGCAATTTCCTATTCTTGGACCAGAGTGTACATCTCTGCTCCTGCCCCTCTCTAGAGGCGAGAATGTGCGTCAGATGTCTCTGTCTCTTCATTGGGAATATTTCTTTATCCTGTGCAAGCCATCTTTACCAAACTCACAGGAGGTCCTGCTCATTCATTCCAAAAAATTCCCTCTGTTTTCCAGCAGGGCCTCCACCGACAGTTGGTTGTGAGGAAAAGGACCTAACATTGCACCAGTTTTGAAATGTGAGACGCGTAGGATATTGAGAGACGAGCTGCATGTATTTACCCGTCCCCAGGTCGATGTGGCCTGCAGGAGTCACTCAGGGGACGTGAGGACAGGGTGGACACAGGTGCAGCACTAGTGCAGACAGCAAAGGGACACTCTTGCTACTCAAGGATGGGGGGTGGGTGCTAAACAGAGTCCCCTGAGAGCAAAGCTCAGATACTGTTACCTGCTCTAATCAGAAAATTGAAAACAGCACCAACTGTTTACAGGGATGTCAACAATTGTCATGGCTCTATCACCAGAAAAATATATTTACCCAGGTCCCTGCCATAGACACACCATCTTACCCAGGTCCCTGCCATAGACACACCATCTTACCCAGGTCCCTGCCATAGACACACCATCTTACCCAGGTCCCTGCCATAGACACACCATCTGAACGATGAGCAAGCACTTTCTCTGTTCAGCCAAGCCTCGCGCTTGCCAGCCTCTGTCACTCGCATCACGTCATGCAAATTACTAGAGTCCGAATCCATTAGGTCTTGTTAATTATGAGCTTGCTGGCTCCCAGCGAGAAACGCACTCGGGGCTGGGGATTCATGAGCTTGCTGTCAACCCAGAAGTATGCACGGGCTGAAGAAGGCACACGGGAAATTCCAACGTGTCCGCGTGCAAAGGTGTCGTGGCAATAGAACGAAGCGTGAGTTCCATAGTCAGAGGAGTCACTGGGTGGGTAGACGTGCCCTGGGGTCTCTGGCTGGGTTTCCCTCGGGGTCCTTGAAGGGGCAGTAAATGAGGACATCTAGGCCCAGGGTGATACCGGAGCAGGTGTCTCCTACAGGGTAGAAGCTGGAGGGACCGCTTGGGACTCCGGGGAGCAAATTCACCTTGCTCTGGATTCAAATCCACTCTGCAAAATTCAGTTTTGTGTGCACTTGCTTTCTTTCTCTCTCTCTCTCTCTTTGGTACTGGGGATTGGGCTTAGGGGTGCTAAACCACTGAGCCACATCCCCAGCCCTATTTTGCATTTTATTTAGAGACAGAGTCTCCCTGAGTTGCTTAGGGCCTCACTGTTGCCGAGGCTGGCCTTGAACTCGCGATCCTCCTGCCTCAGCCTCCTGAGTCGCTGGGATGACAGGCATGCACCACCACACCTGGCTCCACTGGCTTTCTTTCCCTTTTCTTTTTTGTGGTGCTGGGACGGAATCCAGGGCCTCTTGCATGTTAGGCAGATGCTCCACCTCTGACCTGCACCCCCAGCCCTCTGCTGACAGTGAACTATTCCGAAGGTTGGCAGCTGCCCGTCCTTAAACGCTTCCTGTCCACGACACTCTTATAGCTCCAGGTGCAACTCGGGTACAGGAATCTGAAATGCCCGTGGCACTAGGAAACCAGGGGCAGGGCCAGGAGGACCTGTGGTCCCAGAGAACCCCTAGGACTGCAGGCCTAGGATGCATGATTCTGGAACATTCCGGAGGGGGCAGAGAATGGAATAAGGACGTTAAGGAGGACCGTGTGGGGCACCCAGAACACAGGAGATGAGTCTGTCCGTCCTCTTCCAGAGCAGCCATGGGCCTCATGTGGCCATTGAGCATGGGGCGGCCCTATGATTTCTCTCCTTTTTTGTTACATTGTGGCTGTTATGAAATCGAAGTGGACTTTGGCAGTTCCGGGCTGAGGGGTTCTAGGAGGGGCATGGGTCATATCTGGGAAGAACTCAGCAGGTTCCTGGGCAGCGTGCGTGTGTGTGTGTGTGTGTGTGTGAGTGAGATTGCTCCCTTCATGCTTTGCACTGAACCCTTGGGCTCTGCCACTGCGACTTATCTTGGAGAGGGTGTTCCTTTATCTTCCCCTCTCCCTGCCCCTCCCTAATCTCCCTGCTCTCTCTAATCTTGGGGAAACAGGATCACCTTCCTTCCCCATCCGGGGCACAGCTATCTGGCCTTGAGCACACCCCCACCACAGGAACAAAGTCATCCAGATTGGGCCCCGAAAGGTCTCAGAAATGACCTTCTCCCAAATCAACGAGTCAACGACAGCTGCACACAGAGGACAGGTGGAATGCAGTGCCCCTGTCCCCCCTGTTGGGCAGAATCACAGCCTCTGGGACAGGAGTCCCCTGTGCTTCTCCTCTGCTAGCAAAGCCATAAAATTTCTTTTCCCTTGTTTTCAAAACCGTGTCCATCGTTATTGGATTGGCATCGGGGACAAGGACAGAGCTTTCGGTAGCAGAGGGGACAAGACGGGAAAGGAGGAGGACTGTTAAAAGTGTGACGAGGTCGCAGCAGAGAGTGCTCACTCAGGTAGAACACGCAGGAGGGCGGAGGGAACCGCATGAACCATGTTAGGACTAAAAATAGGTCCCTCCCAGGCACAGCGTCTTCAGGGAAGAAGGTACTTCAGTGAGACAAAGTGGTGAACCAAGAAGACAGCACCGGGAAACAGCAGCCAGTCTTGCTGAGCACGGGGAGGGGGGGTATCTCAGGACAGGAGCTTTGCAGGATTTGAGGATCAAACCAGCATGTCCTAGAGCAGGAGGCCCCTAAGCTCTCAGGACGTGGTCTCTGGGGTGGGGAGATGGGAGTCAGGAGTCCTAGGGCGAGCCTCTGAGGAGGACACCAGCAGGCACTAGAAAGCATGCACAAAAATCTGTGTGTCAGGCCATGACATGGGCAGTACTAACCCCAGGACACAGGCAGAGTTGCACCACAGGGAAACTCACTAGCCACTTGCACCAACAGCGAACACATCAAGGCATAATAATAAGACTCTTTGGAAAGCTGGGAATGGAGCCACCATTTGACCCAGCTATTCCCCTTCTCGGTCTATTCCCTAAAGACCTAAAAAGAGCATGCTACAGGGACACTGCTACAGCGATGTTCATAGCAGCACAGTTCACAATAGCAAGACTGTGGAACCAACCTAGATGCCCTTCAATAGACAAATGGATAAAAAAAATGTGGCATTTATACACAATGGAGTATTACTCTGCATTAAAAAATGACAAAATCATAGAATTTGCAGGGAAATGGATGGCATTAGAGCAGATTATGCTAAGTGAAGCTAGCCAATCCCTAAAAAACAAATGCCAAATGTCTTCTTTGATATAAGGAGAGTAACTAAGATCAGAGTAGGGACGAAGAGCAGGAGAAGAAGATTAACATTTAACAGGGATGAGAGGTGGGAGGGAAAGGGAGAGAGAAGGGAAATTGCATGGAAATGGAAGGAGACCCTCAGGGTTATACAGTGGAGGGGGTAGAGAGAGAGGAGGGGAGGGGAGGGGAGAGGTGGGGAGGGGGGAGGGTGGAGGATGGGAAAGGCAGCGGAGCACAACAGACACTAGTATGGCAATTTGTAAATCAATGGATGTATAACTGATGTGATTCTGCAATCTGTGTATGGGGTGAAGGTGGGAGTTCATAACCCACTTGAATCAAAGTGTGGAATATGATATGTCAAGAGATTTGTAATGTTTTGAACAACCCACAATAAAAAATTAAAAAAAAACTGAAAAAAAAAAGACTCTACAAAAAAATCATAGCATCTTATTTGAGCCAAGGGGCTGGGAAAGGGAGCCGGAGTAGTTTGGGGCAGAAGCCCCTCCAGCATTATAACACAAGACAAAAAAAAAAAAAAAATGACCAGTACAAAGTCACCGAGAAATAATCATACACAGACATTATTTGGGAACAGGGAGGAGAATTCTACCAGAAACGGGTATGAGCGGGCATTGTTGCCCTGGGGGTGCAGAGAGAAGCATTTAATTATACACGTGCTTTAGCTTGATAGAACAGTTATTCATTTTGTAAGCACCTGGTGATTCCTCTCCAGGTGAGCTTCCTTCTATTAAATGGCATTTCCCCAGAACTTGGGGCTTTATCAAATGCTTTTCCTCAAACAAGGTAAAGATGCAAGTTTTACAAACCTACCAGCCCTGCAAACTGGAACCCTGGGCCAGGGCATGGGGCCTCACCCGCCGTGCACCTTGGTGGCCCCGCTCTGCCTTCTGGGCTTGGAGGCTCCTGTGGTGGCCACTCCTTACCAAGGAGTCACCCCCCTCCACTCACATCCTCCAAGTTCCCCTTCTGCCGTCCCCCAGCTATGGAGGTCACCGGCGATTTTAGACGGAGTGGAGAAGACAAGAAACTCATGAATGCGTGGGGTAGCATTTGTTAAAGATGAAATTTCAGCATTTGTTAAAGATGAAATTTCTCCTCTCCTAGGATTTCATCAACTCAAGGAAACTTCTTTTCAAAGCAGCTGTTTCTCAACCTGCATCGTTTTTTCCACCCCTGCAGCTACACATTCGCAGAGAGTTCACCTATCTTGTATTTCACAACTGACAGTATTTGCCATGAATTCCTCCTTGGGGATGGGGGACAAGGGAGAAAATCTTGTCTTGTCTTTATAGATGGGAACACGTGTAAAAAGCCCAATTCTGACAATCTAGTGATTTGAGAATTACCATTTTAATGGCTGGAATTAAAGACTCCTCCCTCCCCACCTCTTTCTCCCCCTCCCTCCCTCCCTCCCTCCCCCTCCCCTCCGCATTTGCAAGCTCAAGTTACCTTGTACAGTTCAGTCCTCACCCTGGAGATACCACAACACACAAGATTGCACCCAGGGAAATGGATGATAGGAGAACATGGAACACAGCGTCCAGATACACAAAAGGAATCCTGAGTGCTCTTTTGAACAAGTGGCACGTTGGGTGGCAGGTGCCGTGGGAGGAGGAAGCAATTGTTTAATCAATCGGGAGGCCACCGAAATGAAACCAAGCCTTGTCTGGCAAACATTCCTCTTGCAGGAAGCACTGATTGAACTCATGGGAAAATGTGCTAGAAACTCACCCGGCAAGGGAGGGGCTTGGAACTGGCCACCTTCACCGCAGAGGTGCCATTGCGAAAGGGGACCTTCTTGTCCCGTCTCTTTGCTGATTATTCCTCTGTATCAAGAGCCTTCTCGCACTTCTGATTTTAGGCATAACTCATTTTTATCACATAGCTGTTTTCTGTCCATCAGAACAGGTTTGCCTTGTGCTCAGTGCATATTCTAGTGCTCTGCTTCCTATTCTTGAATTGCAGCTTGGTAGGGCTCAGCTCACCCAGACCCGTGTTGGCGGGCATGTCTTTTGTTTCCTGGCTTTGGTTACTCAAACACTGCTGTAATGAACCTCCCTGCACATGCATTATTTACACATTAGGAGGGCTGTCTGTTGGAAAATTCTGGAAGAGAGACCATTGAATCAGAGGAGGGGCGGGAGTAAACCTTTGTCACATACCGTTGCCGAACAGTCCCTTGGTTGGCTCCTTGGCACTTGCCTTCCCCGGGGGATTTTTCAATAGTACGTTGCCACGCGATGTCCTCTGCCACGTTATGAGGCACCAAGAAGGCCCTGGCCAGATGCCAGCTACGTGTTCTTGGACCTCTGGCCTTCAGAACTTGGAGCTAAATAAGCCTCTATTCTGTATAAATGACCCAGTCTCTGGTATTTAGTTATAGCAACGGAAAACAACTAAGACTTAGTTTAGGTTAAGTATGGCAGCTCGGCTCCTGTGAGCCTGGAGGAAGATGCTTCCAATCACCGCCCAAGTGTCAGTCAAGGGCCCAGACTCTTTCCATCTCTCCCTTCTGCCCCCCTCCAAGCCTTGGTCCCTTTCTTCAGGCTGGATCCTGGTACGGCACCAGATGTCTGAAGCTTCTCTTGGCATCACATCCAGACATCGAGAAGTCCTGAGGCAGAAGAGGGACTCTTTTGTTTTTGTTTTTGTTTCCTTCTTAAGAGACAGGAGAGACCTAATAAGTTGCTTTCATCTTCCCAAATCCCATAAGGAAGCTGTATTTAGTTTCCTGTGGCTGCAATGACATATCACCACAAGCCAGAAATTCATTTTCTCACAGCTGTACAGGACCACACTCCAGGGAAAGACCCTTCCTTGCCTCTTTCTATATTCTAGTGGCTCAGGCCTCCTTTGGCTTGTGATAGCATCGCTCCAGCCTCTGTTTCCATTTGTGTGTGCCTCTGTGGAGTCATCTCCAAAGTTCCTCCTTCTTACGAGGACATTGGCCGTGGGGATGGAGCCTACCCTAATCCAGTACGACGTCATCTTAACCTGACCCCTTCTGCGAAGAGCTTCCCTGCAAATCAAGTTATATCCTCAGGAACTGCGGTTTAGGACCTGAACGTCTCTTTTTGGGTGAACGCAATTTAAATCAGTCCACAAGTCCTAGTTTTCATCCTGATTTACCATTAGGAAGTTTGAGTGAGAGGCTTTAAATAGCTAGTAAGAGGCAGAGGTGTCCTTGAGCCTAGCTTGTGTGATTCCCGAGTTCTGTCCTCAGAACCACTTTGCCGTCGGGCCCAGTACATGATGGGGTGCTACCTGAGCAATGATTCCATTTGTGTCGCTGTCAGATGACTGCAGGGTGCATGACACCAGGATTTCTCCAACACCTGCAATTTCCACTTTGACTGTGGGACAACTCACCGTGCCATCAAGACATAGTATAAAGTTAACCTTGAAGGTAGTACCTGCATTTTTACCTTCTCATCATGAATGAGCAGTTGGTGTCAAAACCATCTCAGTGAAGGTGTCTTAGGGACGTGCAGGGTGGTTGGCAGCAGGAAGTCTAGACCTTTGGCTGGTCTTAACGGATGCTATGTCCCCAAGCCTTGAGTCTCACACCTGAGTCCAACGTGGAGGGACTGGAGGGGAGACACTGCCGTCTGTAAATGTTGATTTCCTCAGTGATGCTGCGTTCCAGCGGACCCTGCCAAGGAACCCCGGGGGACCCCACCATACGTTGTCCGTGTCTGCCCAGGAAATTCTTGTTCACAAGAGATCTGCCAAACGAAAGCTCACTTTGTTTTCGAGACCTCTTTGGCTCTTGATGAATAACTCTTAGAAGTCCTTTATTATTTTCTTTTGCTTCCTTAGAGCAAGAGTTGGAACCAACCACCTGTTATTTCAGATCCAGAATTCTCGCAGAAAACAAATGAGTTGAATTGCGCCCAATGCCTTCAGCCAGGGTGTCCCGTGACTTTTAAGGTGAATGATAGATCTCGTCGGGAATCCAAACAGTTGGTGTGTAAATGCAATTTTCTTTGGAAATGGAAATGTGGAGATGAAAATAAGACCCTCAAACGTGAGTTGGATCTCTGAGGGTCTGGGAAAAAAGCACTAACCATGTGACCCGACAATCAGATCTGGACATTCATCACGAAGAAATGAAAATTTAGGTTCACACAAACTCCTGCCCACGAATATCCTCGGAAGGTGAATTTGCAATGGGAAAAACTGCCTTCAGCCATGACGTCTCTCAATGGGTGAACGGTGATACGTGAAATGTGACTAGGCAATTGAAAGGCACAAATTCAACCTCAAAAAGCCGGTCATTGTACATTTCACTTACAGAATGTCCTTGACATAAAATGATAAAGATGGAGAACAGATCATTGGTTGCCTTTGGGTGGGGAAGGAGAAAGAGTGACATAGGGAGTTTGGGGATTGTTCTGTGGCTTGATAATGGTACGGTTACACAAATCTACACAAGCATGTTATTGGTTTGGACCTTAAAATGTCCCTCCAAGGCACACAGGGTAAAAGGTTTGGTCCCTACTCTGTGGCACCATTCAATGATTATAGCAGCTCAATTCACAAAGCCAAACTGTGGAGCCAACCTAGGTGCCCTTCAACAGATGAATGGATAAAGTAAATGTGTGTATAGATGCACAATGGAGTATTAGTCAGCCATAAAGAAGAATGAAATGATGGCATTTGCTGGTCAATGGATGGATCTGGAGAATATCATGCTAAGGGAAATAAGTGAATCCCAAAGAACAAAAGGCTAAATGTTTTTTTCTGATATGCAGATGCTAATTCACAATAAGGGGTGGCTAGGGAAGAACAGAGGTACTTTGCATTAGGCAGAGGAGAGTGAGGGAGGGGAGGGGTATGGGGTAGGAAGGACAGTAGAATGAATCAGACATTATTATCCTATGTGCATATATGAGCACACGACCTGTGTGATTCAACCTCATGTACAACCAGGAGAAGGGGAGGTTATACTCCATTTCTGTAGGATGTGTCAAAGTGCATTCCACTGTCATAACTAATTTGTTACTGTCATAACTAATTAGAACAAATAAAAAAAGGAACTATGGAAACTTTAGAGGAAGGAAGTTAGATCATTGGGGGTGTGCCCTTGGAGGAGATTTTGGGGTGCTGGCCCCTTCCACTCTCTCTCTCTCTTTCTTTGCTTGCTGGCCACCGTGAGGTAAACAGCTCTATCCACCGCATGTTCCCGCCATGATGTTCTGCCTCTCCACAGGCCCAAAAGTAACGGAGCCAGCTGACCACGGAGAGAAGCCTTGGAAATCATGAGCCAAAACCATTTCATAGACTCAGACACAAGGACACACCCATTCCATAAGTGCATGAAAAATGTGAAGGCTGCGTGGGTCTGTAGGCCAGCAAACTGTACTACGCCCAGGTTGGTTGGCAGGTTGCGGTGTGCCCTGTGTAAGGCACCACTGCCAGGGGACGTTGCGTGAGGGTCACAGGGGCTTCTCTGTACTATCTTTGCAACTTCCCATGGGTCCATGATCATTTATAAATCCAAAATTTTTTAAAAAGGTGAACATATTTGACTCCTAAGGAAATCATTAGAGACATCCATTTAGTAAATTTATTCACATGCTCAGCCACAATCTCCCCTGCCGGCCCCTTTGAGTTTCTTCTCATCAGGAAAAGGTTTAGCAGGCAATGGTGGGGGCAGCAAGTGCCTAAAGTCACTTTGTCTAAAAGTTCCAGTTTCCCTCCCTCATCACAGAGCAACGCATACAGTGAGGGACGGAGCCCAGGCTTCCTCTTCTTGTGCAAGGGGTGTTACAATCAAGAGTGCAAGACTTTTCCACCTTCCCCCTTTCTGTTGGAAACATACCGTCCCCATTAGGGAATCGCCCAGTCTTCCAACCTGGGCCTCTGCTAGACTCAACCTCTCCTGAATTCCAAGGTGGCACCTGGGTCACCCCTGCTCTGTGACTGCCTGAAACGCTTCCTGTGAACTTTCACTGAATAATTAATTTTCCGTTTTAAATAATTCACTAGTCCTGGCCTGTATAATTGCTGGGGAGCAAAGCTTTACTTTGGTCAGAGGCCTTTTCTTTCTTCTCTGCATGGAGGGAGGGCTGGGCTTTGTTGAACGGAACAGAGCTGAGTGGCCTCCAACCCCATGATACCCCAGGGACATCGGATCGCGTTCATGGTGACGGATTGCAATGATCATGATCTTGCTGTGGGCGTAGAACAGAGATTGTGGTTTCAATTCTCTCCCACGATTTCTTCCTCTGCAGTCTATTGCTGCTCTTGGATGATTTTTGGTAGTGAGGATCAGGCTACCTGTAGATCAAAATGTGATCCCAGATTCTAAGTTTACAACAGAAGCCGGCAGATACCTGACCTAGGGGCCCAAAGCAGCCTACAACCTCTTTTTTTTTTTTTTGGTACCAGTGATGAAACTCAGGGGCACTCAACCACTGAGCCACAGCCCCAGCCCTATTTTGTATTTTATTTAGAGACAGCGTCTCAGTGAGTTGCTTAGCGCCTTGCTTTCACTGAGGCTGGATTTGAACTTGAATTCCTCCTGCCTCAGCCTCCCAAACTGCTGGGATAATAGGCGTGTGCCACTGTGCCTGGCCCACAGCCTGTTTTTTATAAATAAAACTATCAGCACCCACTTGAATCTTCTTGTGCAACACACTATGGCAGTTTGAACTGCAAGGACAGAGACTGTAGGGACAGCAAAACCGCATAGGAACAGCCAACTTAATCCCTGACGTTTGCAGGCAAAATCCCTGTTTTAAGTGGCAAAGGATGCCACCCGTCTTCCGTTTAAATTGGCTTCTGCCAGGTCCACACTGTGGGTGCTGCAGAGGAACAGGGCCACTTCTCTCCTTTTTTGCTCACCCTAGGGAGGGGCGGGAGAGCTGAGAGGTCAGAGCGAGAAGCAAAAGCTAAACCATCCCTGGCTGGGCTCAGGCCTCTGCCTATGCAACTATTCAGGGGGTCTCACCTGTCTCCTACCTAGTAGAGCTAGGAGGGGACCAATGCCAGCTTGACAGTCACCTGGGGCTCCTATTGGCTGCCGTGTGCCTGGAACCCCCTCTGTTTTTGTGCTGATAAAAGGCAATCTCTCTTCCTTCTCTGCTGGGTTCTTGGAGGGCCAGATGCGCTCACTGACATTCAGCTATTTTATTTTTTAATTTTTTTGCAGCGCAGGGTGCTGAAACCCACAGCCTCGGTGCATTCTAGGCAAGCGCGTGCCGCTGAGAGCTACACCCCCAGCTGTGCTAATTAATGTAAAGCACTTACCAAGGCTCCCAGTGCCTAGTGAGTAGTATTTCCCCAAGATGAGTCGGTTCTTTCAGTGATGGGATTGGCAGATAAACTGCAGCTTTCACCTTGTTTATAGTTTGAACCAGAACACTGCAACCCGAACATGGAGAAACTCAGTTTGCATTCACGTGGCCCCGAGGAAACACGAGGAAGAGCCCCATGCAATGTTTGATGCCTGCTTTTGCACGAGGCTGAGCTCCTGTCTCGGTCAGAGGAAGCCGGAGTGCTTTGGGATAAAATGGAAATCTATACGACAGGATAGTGAGCCAGGCCCTTGGAGTTTAAAGAGGGAGAAGAGATAGGCAATTGGAGGAAAACTGCTTCTGAAATGTTTTTGGCTTCTGATGACCTTGGGGCTGCAGGCAGGAATCTCTGCTTCTCCCAGGACTTTTCTCTCCCTCTTTCTGGTCTTTATAGATATTCTGTCACTGAGCCCCTAAGTCCCAGGTGGAACTTCCATCTACGAACTTCTTTCTGTCCATCATTTTTCTCCTAAGTAAGTGATCTTATCTGCACAATCTGATTCTAGTCTGGTGGGCTCCAACCCACACCACGACAGTGGTCTGCCTAACACTTGAATACCGTGGTGTCATGATCTCTTTTTCAGAAAATGATGTTAAAATACCCATAATATAAAATTGACTGTCAGGGCCAGGGGGTAGCTCAGTGTAGAGCCCCTGCCTAGCATGCTCAACAGCCTGGCACTGCAAGAGCCAAACCAAACCAAACAGCCCTGATTGTCGCTGACATCTATTACATTCACAACGTTGTGTCACCATCAATTATCGATTTTCAGAACATTTTCTTCACCCTCACAGGAAACCCCATACCCACTAAGCTGCCTCTGCCTGTTCCCCCAACTTCTTCCAATCACAGCAAACACCAGTCTACTTTCTGCCTCTGGATTTTTTGACTCTGACTACTTCCCATAAACAGAATTACACAATATGCTTCTGTGCCTGGCTTCTTTTACATAGCATAGGGCTCCCCCCCCCCAGAATTGAGGATTGAACCCAGGGGTTCTTAACTACTGAGCCACATCCCTAGCCCTTTTTTATATTAGAGACAGGGTCTCACTGAGTTGCTTCATGCCTCACTTTTGCTGAGGCTGGATTTGAACTCACGATCCCACTGCTTCAGCCTCTGGAGCCGCTGACAGGCATGTGCCACTGTGCCTAGAGGTATAGTATTCTGTACAAACATTTTTTTTTTTTAGTTGTAGATGGACACAGTACATTTATTTTATTTAATTATTTTTATGCCATACTGAGGACATGCCAGTTGAGAGTTCTACCACTGAGCCACAACCCCAGCCCACAGCATAGTATTTTTGAAGTTCAACCACATTGTGATATGTATCAATACTTTCTTCCTTTTTATGCCAGAAGAATGTTCCATTATAATACACCATTTTGTTCATCCATTTTATCTTTTGCTAGACACAGGCCATTTCCATTTCCGGGCTGTTATAAATAATGCTGCTGTGAGCTGATTGTGTGCATGCATTGGTTTGAAGACCTGTGTTCATTTCATTAAGGTAGATCCCCTGGAGTGGAATTGCCGGGTCCTATGGAGTTTCAATATTGAACTGATGGAACTGCTTTTCTGGTTTCACCCACTCGATGGTGACGTCCACAAAGGCAGGAACAATATCTGATTTGTCGGCCACCCCAAGCCTGATTCTCAGCACAAAGTAGGGCGCAATAGATGTTTAAATGAATTAAATTGTGGGGCGGGGCAACCATCACCCTACACCAACTGAAGACAGTTGGAGATGATTAAGAGGCTTAGCACACAATTCACCCTAGACATTAGCTTCCTACTTTTTGGTCTTTCCCGCCTCCCTGACATTCCCATATCTGTTACTTCATTATTTAGCATTGTTATTTGTAAATGTTTATTTATTAAAATAAATACTGCCGTGCTGCAGTAAGACAAGGTGCATTGTTTGGGCATAGAACTATGTTTAAATATTAGATGGGTTCTTGTAGTAAGTAGATTCCTATCTCTTATGCTTTTCAAAAATGTCGAAGTGGCCACTTCCATAATGGGAGTTGCTTATCAAAAATCACAACTAATGGGTGTCGTTCAAACCTTCACATGTGAAGGAGATCTTTAAGAAGGCATTTGAAAAACCACGGTATAATGCTACTACACTGCTCTGGTGTGAGTTCAAAAGGCTGGTGACCACACTGGAGAACCATTTGGCCGTATGTGAGGACGTTTAGCCCACAGGAATCCTATGCTCACTCTTACTAATTATTAAGAATTAAAATACATGGCTGCAAAAGCCTGGTGCGGGTTCCATAAGCAGAGGCATGGCCATTGAAGGGAGATAAACAGGAATTACCTATTCCTCCCTATAACAGCATACAAAGGTGAATTTCCAAAGCATCCTCCTTAGAGAAAAGCCAGTTACAAAGAGCACACACTGTGTGATTGCAAGACAGGATTAACTTTTTTTTAATCATTAAAAATGATGATTCTTTTGAGGTTCTGGGTAATAAATTTTAGATCGCCACTTCTGGATACTCATTAGAGAAAATTAGACTCTTTTAAAGCATTTGGATCAGTTTCCTTTTGCTGTTTTGATGGATGGTTCCAGAATTGTATGGCTTAAAGCCACCTCCGTATATTTAGCTTATGGTTCAGTAGGTCAGCAAATTGGGCTGGGCTCAGCCAGGTGATTCTTCTGGCCTGGATTGGGCTCTGGCACGTATCATCAGTTAACGTTCTTCCTTGGATGGCAGACTGAATGTTCCACAGCACATCGTTGCTGTCGCACCATCTAAAAGGACAAGGTTGGGAAATCATTTTTCATTTTCAAGAGGGATGCAAACTGCATTATGATCCTGAATAAGTGGGACTAAAATGCAGAGATCAAGAAGTCCTCCCTAGCCCTATACTTTTAGCCTTAAAAAGGGGTTCCTTTTTGTGCCAGTCAGCTTTATGTTACTGTGACAAAACACCCGAGAGAACTGACCTAGAAGGAACAAATGTCTACACTGGCTTGTGGCTTCAGAGGTTTGATTCCATGATAGGTTGGCTCTGTGGCTTTGGGGACTGTGGTTAGATAGCATATCATGGTGGGGAGCACATGGTCGAGGAAAGCAGCTCACCTCATGGTGGCCAGGAAGGCAGAGGAAGAGGAGGGGCCAGGGTCCCAGTGTCCTCTCAAGGGCGGGGCCCCTATGACCTCACTTCCTTCCACTAGGCTCCACCTCTTAAAGGCGCTCCACCAGGGGCTGGGGTCCAAACCTTCAACATGTGGGCCTCTGGGGAACGGTACAGATCTAAACTATACCATTATTCTATTTGGCTTCTGCTAGGAAATGTGATTGGAAACTCTCCGACAACAGAAGTGGAGGCGTTGTCCTTCTCAGTGCTTGTGATCAGCAGAAAAAACAAGCTTGATATATTTCTGCAACCACACAGCAGTCTCCTTGTGGAAGTTGGTGCCAGGGGCTAATGTTACAGGAGGCATTCGAAGATGACAGAAGCACGGCCTTCACTTAAACAGAACAACCTGCCCATGCTTTGTAAGAAGAGGGACTGCAACTGGACAGTCACTAACAAAAAGCAAGAGACCACTTCCAATGACCAAAATGAGCCCCCCCCCCCCTTCCCTATTTCCTGTTTGAAGAAGCCACAGCAAGTGATGGAAATGCTTCCTTATTAATAAGGGGGAGCACTTCCTGAACTCTCAGAAGGCAACAACACCAGAAGCAGACTTTTGAAGCACCTTTTAAAATCTAGCTGATTTTGTTTTTATCATTTATCTTTTATCTAGGATACTGGCTTCCCCATCTGTTACAATAAGAAGCAAATCATGTTTAGCAAAGAAAAAAAAAAAAAAAATCCACCCGAGACTGAGAGGTAGCAACAGAGTCATTCCATCTCTGAGCCCGTGCATTAAATTTTAATGCTAACAGCTAATAATTCTGACATTCAAATTTCATTTGCGCTCGTATAAAGATAGATTTTCCCTGTAGGGGGGCCATAATCGTTTTTTCTGCAGTGACAATGACAGCGAATGTTCTCAGTCAGATGGCTTTTCCAAAAATCATGTATTCTGTCACACATGTGACAGGGGGGAGTGGAAAAGTCGCCCCAAAGTAGGGGAGAGAAATGCAGGTGCAAAGAAAGGGAAGGAGAAATAGACGGTTCTCTCCCTGCCCCCAACTGAGGATCAATATTTAATCTTTTCTGCCTGAGAACTCTGATCCCGTTAGTCAAGGAGCTGAGACAGGAATGTATGGAGTCGTGCCAATTCCCTTCTCTTGTTATGCTTTCTTCCACAAAGATATTATTTTTTAAAGGATCATATTTCTGTTTTGGAGAACAATTGATTTCACGTTCACATGCTACATCGATGAAGCACGTAGAAAAAATAATAAACCCAATTATCTGTAATTCGGTGTCTTTTTACCAACTAGTGCTTCTCTGTGTTTGTCCATGGCAGACAAATGTCTATTAACTTCTGCAGCAATGAGCAAAAAAATCATCACTCTGTCTTGACAAATCACCGTTATTTAAAAATATTAATGGATTGAAGTTTTTTTTTCTTGACTGAGCTGGGCTCCAAGATAACAATCTAGACTTGGGTTTTCCCCAAAGCAGACCTGAGACAGGGTTTGAGCACAAGTAGTTTCTGTGTGATCCAATCCGATCCAATCCCAGGAGACACCCAGAGGGTACTGGGAAAGTGAGACAGAGAATGGTTTTTTTTTTTTTTTGGTGGTGCTGGGGATTGAACCCAAGACCTTGTGCATGCAAAGCGAGCTCTCTGCCAACTGAGCTATATCCCCGGCCCCTATGACTGTGGAAGGTTTTTATGGTATTGAGCAGAGGTCAGCAAACTTCTGTCAAGGGCCAGCAGTAAATACATCAGGCCTTTGATGTTGGCAGATTTAGGATGATGATGATGGTGATGGTAATGCCAAGTATCCAACCCAGGGCCTTACACATGTTAGGTAAGCACCCTCCCACTGAGCTACGTCCCCAGCCTGGTGTTTGTGATTAAATAACTTAGTAGTTGATAATTACGAGTGGCCCTCTGCTCATCAGCTTTCTCTTACTGTAAGGGTTAACGGAGCTCAGGGGAGGGCATCAACTTATAAAGAGAAAAGGTTTGTCTTGGCTCAACGTTTTAGAGATTCCAGTTCATAATCAAGCAGACCCATTGCTCTTGTGTCTCAGAGGACAACAGCAGGATTGCACAACCCAGCAACACCATTCATCTCAGGAAGCAAAAGAGAGGCAGAGGAAGGGGCAGGGCCCCAGAATCTCCTTTGAGGGCACCCATCAATGACCTCAATACCTCCCATTAGGCCCTAGCTCTTAAAGGCGCTATGGTTTCCCTGGGCTGGCAGACAATCCTTTAACACAGGGCCTTAAAATCCAAATTATTCCAGCCCCGAGATCCAGGTAGCTGAATTGCTATTCGGTGAAGCAGTGAGTTGGGCTGCGGATGCTATGCGGTTCTGTGCTGCTGTGAGTCACTCCCCTGCTGCCTGAAGCCAGCTGCGCATGGACGTCATTATTGCAACCTTCCTTGGTGATCTTTCTCTTGTCACAAAAGCCATGTGTCCCCCTGGTTGTGCACTCCTGTACTGTACAGGGGGAAAAGTCTGCTCTGGAGACTAAATGAGGCCATTTTTCATTGCTATAATGAAATACCCGAGGCAGACTAGTTTCATAAGGAAAAGTGTTTTTTTTTTTTTTTAGCTCTGTGGGCTCAGGGGAGGGCATCAACATTAGCGAGGTGCTTGTGGGTGACTGGAGGGAAAGATCACAGGCAGGTGCTGCGATACACGGATCAACCACTCAGGGTCGCTCCAGGAGAACTGGGCTGGCACGAATTAATGACGCACAGACAGAGAACCACCTTTTTCTTTGGTTTCTGTGACGGTCCCTCTGACCCAGCTCCTACCAAGGAGGCAAGGCAGGCAAGAATGAGAGGGAGCACGCCTCGAACCCGGGTTTTATTAATGGGGGAGCTAATCCACGGAACATTCTATCCAAAAAAGGGGCAGAAGGGTAGGATTACAACAAACAGGTGGGTGTAATTCAACCTCATCGGGTGACACCCACTCCAGAGCTGCACCTTTCTTCTCCGAGTGGAGGTCAAGTCCGGTTGCATTGCAGGGTGTCATACCAGTCCAGCACCTCTTTACTCAGGACTTAAAGGTGTGTGTATTCCTCCTAAATAGGGCGCCCCCCCAACAGGAAGGCAGAGATGACTGGGCTCTTCAGTGCCCTTCAAGGACACGTCCCCAGTGACTTAAGGACCCCATCTCTTTACGTCCCCTCTGCCTCTATATGTGGCCACACTAAGAACCAAGCTTCCAGCGCATGAATGCTAGGTGGGCCAACCACACCACTCCACCCCACACCATACCACACCACACCACACCACAGCAGAGACCTCTGCAAACCTGAGGTTGTCAGAAGGCTTGACATTTGCTGAGGTCAAGTTCTACCACCCGAGTGAAACGCTATCTCTAGAGCACCCCACCCTTTCCCTGGCTCCAAGTGCCACCTCTTTCTCTTTGCCTGCTCCTAAGTGGACTCCTTAGACCTGGAGAGAGACTTTGGATTCCCTCAAAGTCATTGAATTTAATTAATTTCTGCAGCAAGACGCAGAAGTCCCCGATAACCGTTGCATGAACCAGGCAGAAGCTCGTTTCCTGTTCACGTATTCAAGTTGGAGGGGCCACTGGTGTAGATCAGTGGTCCAGGCCTTGGCCAGCACATAAAGCCGGGGCTCGGGGCCAGCCCTGATAGGGTGCTTTGTCAAGAAGCCGGGAGCCAGGCTCTGTGGATCTGGGGACTCAGCCATCCACTTGCTTCCAACTTGTGGTCTAAAAAGGCTCTTCCACGTCCAGTCCTAATGCAGTGACCAGAGGAGACGGGGGAAAGGTGAGGTGTGGCAGATTGCACGTAGGTGCTGTCCCCAAATTCAGAGGTTGAAACTCTGACCCCCACAATGAGACGCCATTGGGGGATGGGAATTTCAGGAGGTGATTAGGTCATGAGGTGGTTCCTCACGATGGGATTGGGACCTTTATAAGAAGAGGTGGGAGGGGTCTTGCTGCTCTGGCTGCTCTCTGTCACGAGGCAGTACAGCCCTCCTCCATTTACACTTTGGTGTGAAGCTGGTGTGTTTTCAGCAGAGGCTGCTCTCCGCATTCTGTCTTCTGACCTTTCCCTACACCAGAGATAAGCAGTGCTCTTTCATGATGCCGGGTGGTGGCAGTGAGCTCAGCTGCCAGCCATTCCTGCCACCAAGAGGGCAGCAAGCCAGCCACACTCTGTGCTGTGTTGCTTGCAGAGCTGGGGAGTCAGTAGGGCGGTGCACAAGATGCACTTGACTTGGGATATTTCAGGTTCCCACGCGTTGAACAGGATGTAGCCCCCTGAATTGCTCCCCATCTGTACGACAAAAAGACTGCAGTCTGCCTGTGGACCAGGCAGCAAGCCCTGACCAGTCACTGCAGCAAGTCAATGTCTCCTGCTTAAAACCCCCCAGCCCGTGGTGGACCCCCTAGCAAGCTGGATTGATGACCACGGGTAGGGCACACCCTCTCCTCTGAGTTGCACACCTCATTTTCGTCCATATCCCCAAAGTCAGAGCTTTGTCACATGGACACACGTCACTGCTAACTAAGGAGGCCGGAGAATGTGATCCTTGTTCTGGGAGGCCCACGGCTAAAAATCACAGGTTTTATTACGACAGGGCACTACTGACTTTTTGTTTTGTTTTGTTGGTACCAAGGATTGAGCACAGGGTGCTTTACCACTGAGCCACATCTCCAGCCCTTTATTGTTATTTTTATTTTTTAAAATTTTGAAACAGGGTCTCACTGTGTTGCTCAGGACCTGGCTAAGTTGCTGAGGCTGGTTTTCACTTGCTCCTGCCTCAGCCTCCTGAGCCGCTGGGATGAGAGGCGCACTACTGACATTTTGATGAGGACACCCTTCTTATGGGATGTAATCCTGTGCCTTGTAGGGTATATAGCAGCATCCCTGGTCTCCGGCCAATAGGTACCAGAAACACTGTCTCTGCCATTTATGACAAGCAACAATACATCCAGATTGATGTCCACTGCAGGTAAAATCGCCCGGGCTCAGAAGCAGGGCTGGGGCGGGGATGGGTAGTGAGACACACCCCAACACTCTCCCTTGCCTGGAAGGTGGATTCTCTCCACGCCCGTGTCTGGGCAGACTCTCCTCTCTGATTCAAGGTCAGCTGTGGTGCTCTCCTGGTTTGTGGGCAGTCTGGCCTCTGGTGGAGCTGTTCTGAGATATGTTTCTGCCATTCCTGACCCGGTCGCCCCTGCGTCTGGTGCGCCCTCTTAGAGATCCTGAGAACTAGTTAGGAATCCTGCTACGCTCATTTTCTGTGGAGACTAGCTGAAGTTAAGTCCTCTCGTTACAGCAAAGACTCCAGACTGAGGCTGTTGGGCTCCTTAAGATTCACCAGGACCTGGTTTGAAGGCCTTGGTCTTTTGTTCCTCGAGTTAAGGAGCAAGGCAAAAATTCTAGGAAGAGCTCACAAGAGCAGATTCCCATGCCTGGGACCTGTGGGACGGTGCTGGTGTCCACAGGAGTTTGTGGGTCTCAATTCTGTCTCGGTTATCTTTCGCCTCCTTGAGGACCAGCTTGGAAAGGGTGTAGCCTCAGAGCTCCAAAGGGCTCTCCTGCGTCTGCCTTCAAATCTAATCCATGCATAATCCCCTTCACTCAGCTCTCCCTCCCTCTGTCGCCTCCTTTTCCTTCTGGTCTGACCTCTTCCCCACTTAGTTTTCTCTCTTTCTCTCTCTTTTCCCTCCTCGCCACTGTGGTCCCATGTGTTCTTATTTCCTAGTTGGAAAGTGTTCTCTAAAACTTGCACCGGGAGCCATCTCATGAATCCTGGAATAAGTTGGAAAGCAGGAGACAAGGAGAGAGGCAGACTGGCCACAGTTAGGAGTCCGTCCACCCAGCCAGGAGGCTAGCTGGCGGTAGGACTGGTGGGCAGTACTCCACCAGGGGACTGAATTGAGACAGCCTCCAAGGGAGCTCAGCAGAACTATGGGCTACGAGAAGGACAGTGAGGTGCATCCATTCAAGGAACTAGGTGTGCAAGGGATGCGTCAGCTCCAGGTCTGGGAAATGGCGAGGCCGGGTGGGGGTGCAGGATTGAGCTCTGCCTGGGCTCAGGGCTGAGATGAGCAGAGCCTGCAGCCACTGACGGAGCCAAAGAACAACCTGCCCAGCCCCAATTCAAAGACTGCACAGAATCTCAGAGATCCCTGGACTCCACCCTCGGCATGTCTGATCAGCCCCGGGTGGGGCCCAGGAATTCGCATTTCTCACAAGTTCCTGGGAGAGGCTGCAGTCTGGCTGGTGGCCACGCTCGCTAGGAGAACTACTGGCGTCTGCATCCTGAAACACTCTGGCTGCCTGTTAGAACCGCTGTGCAGATGAGAAGACTGTGATTTCTGCTTCTGGTGAGGGGCTGGCCATTGCTTCCAAAGCAACAACTAGGATATGATGATACAAAATCATTAGGGGTGTCAGAGAGGTGTGGAATCAAAGAGGTCAAGCGGACACCAGATTCTAGAGGAATCTTTCTTAGGCGAGACAAGCCGCTTGACTATTGGACTGTAACCATGTGACATTTTTGTTATTATTTATGATCCTTATTTTTTTCCCCCTAGTACTGGGGATTGAAACCAGGGGCACTTAACCACTGAGCCATTTGACGTAGAGACAGAGTCTCACTACGTTGCTCAGGGACTTGCTAAATTGCTGAGGCTGGTTTTGAACTTGTGATTCCCCCTGCCTCAGCCTCGCAAGCCGCTGGGATTATAGTCATGTCCCACCACACCCAGCTTATTTAGGGTCTTACTCATCCCTGTACCCCTAGATTCCAGCACAGGGTGTGTAGCCATTAATGGGTGCTCACTAAATGTTTGTTGACTGAATACCAATGGTCTCAGTTCAGACTCTAACTTAATGGTTCTCAGCTGCAGGTGACTTTGCAGCCTTCAGGGGGTGTTCAGCTGTATTTGTAGTCATTGTTGATTGTCACAACTTTGGGGGGGCTGGGGAGGTGCTCCTGGCACCTAGAGGGTACAGCCCAGGGATGCTCAGCTTACACTGCACAAAGCAGACCCCTGGGGCAAAGACCGATTCTGCCCCACAAGCCTGCGGGGCCAGAGGTGCGAAATCCTGCTCCCTCTGGTCTCTGCTGAATGGCCCCATCTCTGCTGCCTCCTCACATCAGCCAATAGGAGCAGAAAGGTGGGGAGGATAAAGCCGAGTAAAGACAGGGAAGGCTGGACACAGAGTGTGGACCAGGGGAACTAGGTCTGCAGGGGCTGGAGGGTCAACCCTCTAGTCTGGGAAGTAGATCCAAGGCTCCTTAAGCAAATTCCAGCACAGAAGTGCTTTAAAAGCACTCTATATCTATGATCCCATGCCACCTTCACAGCCAATGAAATGGGTTCTATCACTATCATCTGAATCAATCAGCTAGTGCTTGAATAATGCTGTGTAACAAGCATCCCTAAAGAATCTGAACCAGTCAGCTAGTGCCTCAATGATGCTATATAACAAGCATCCTTAAACAATCTGTACCAATAAGCTAGTGTTTCAATAATGCTATATAACAAACATCCCCACACAATCTGTATCGATCAGCTAGTGTCTCAGCAATGCTATGTAACAAGCATTCCCACACATTTTCCATATCTTAACATACCCATAATTTAATCTCCATAATGTGTCTACCAGCTCAGTTGAGAGTCAGCAGATGTCATCTGGGTTTATATGGCCTTAGTTCCAAACTGCATGTTGGGTTCAGGTTTGCTTCAGTTCTCTCTTTCCTTGAATCAGCAGGCTAACTGGAGCATGATCCCCGCACCACCACCCCACGCCAATCGTTGATGGGAGACCAGCAAAAGGGCAAACAAATCTATGCAAACTCATTCCAAGCTTCTGCTTGTGCCACATCTTCTCACATTTTCCAAAGGAATGCACACTTTTGATTCTCAAATTGAGAGAGCAGGAATTCAATACTGCCCACTGTGAGTTCAAAGCAAGTTATCCTATCAAGCCCAACACCGATGAAGGCTGGGAAGAAGTGGTGTTGGGAATAGACACATTACATGCCCCTTGATTTCACTTTCCAAAGTTCCAGTTACCTGCCTTCAACCTCAGGTGGGACCGCTTGAGCATCCTCACAATATGGCAAATGCTTTTCCCACAGGGAATGATCTAAGAAACCAAAGAGTAAATATTAAATGGAAATTTCCAGATATAAACAACTCAAACTTCTAAAATGTACACCATTGAGTAATTTGATAAGATCTCTTACTTCCTCCCAGCCCCAACCTGCTTGGGACATGACTAATTCCTTTCTCCAGTGTATTCATGCTGTATATGATACTTGCGCATTAATCACTCAGTAGCCGCCTCTGTTATCAGATAGACTATCATGGTATTGCAGTGCCCTTATTTTACATATTACTGTGTACAGAGTGCTCAATACTCTATGTGAAGTTTTGGGTTTCCACTGGAGATCTTGAGATATGTCCCCCATGGATAAGGGGGGACTGTTGAATTTAATCAAACAATAATGAAACTTTCTACATTGTAGATATATAGAAACTGAGACACAAAAGGATTGAGCCATTTACTTTAGGCCACAGAGGAATGGCTGGCTGGAATGTGAACCCAGATAATAGGCATGGTTTGAAAGCCTATGTAACAAAACAACACTCTATATTATACCCCTACACCAGGCCACCAGGCCACCAGGCCCTACTCTTTACTAGATCTTGCTGTCTGTGGTAGAAGTTCTCCAACAAGAAGTCTGCAATGACCCCCATTTTGTGTATTCATGCCTACTGTGGAGTGAAAGTTTGTGTCTCCCTTATCAAATTCATATGTTGAGTCCCTAGTCCACACTGTGGTAGTATTTGGAGATAGGATACTTAGGAAATTATCTCAGTTTGCATTCTGAAGGTTTAGAGGGGGTCGTGAGGGTAGAGATCCTATTTTGGAACTAGTGCCCTGTAAGAAGAGAGTGAGACCATCTGTCACCTGTCTCTGCCATGTGAGAACACTGTAAGAAGGCTGCTCTCTGTAAATCAGGAGGAGACTCCTCACCACGATCAATAGCCAACACTTGATCATGGGCTCCAGAATGGTGAGATATGAAAATCTGTTTTATGCTCTTTCATGATGGCAGCCCAGGCAGAAGGCACACTAAGGCAACACTCTTTCATAGCCTACTCCCACATTGGATATGGTGACCTCTATGACCAATAAAATACTAAGAATGGAATGTGACTTCTGAGGCTACATCCTAAGGGCCATTTCAAGTTCCTCTGTGTGTGTTGGATCACTCACTCTGGGAGAACCTGCCACCATGTTGTGAGGATGCTCAAGCAGTCCTGTGGAGAAGGTCATGGGTAGGGGAATGGAGTCTACTTCCAACAGCCAAGGTCAACATGACAGCCATGACTGTGTCACCTGAGAAGTGGAGCCTTCAGCCCCCATGAAGTCTTGAGATACTTTGTGACCCTAGCTGTTAAGTCTTCCAGTTGATACCCCAGGAATCACGAGTCAAGGACCAGCCCTTTCTTCTGTGCCCTGTCTACAATTCTGACCCAAACAAACTGTGAGATGCAACATGGGAGCCTGATCGTGTTATGCCCCTAAATTCTGGAACAATTTTTTATGTGGAAGTTGATTGTGAATACACAGCCTGCCATAGTTTGGATATTGAATGTTCCTCAAAAGTTCATATGTTAAAGGCTTGGTCCCCAGTGTATGGCACTATTGGAAGATGGGGAGACCTTTAGGAGATACAGCCTCCTGGGAGGAAATTAGGTCACTGTGGGTGCACCCCTAAAAGGGTCACGGGACCTCTCCTCTTCCTCTCTCTTGCTTTAAAGCCACTACGAGCTGCACACCTTTCCTCTATCATGTGCTGCTGTCACATGTGCTGCCTTGCCACTGGCCCAAAAGCAACAAGACAACTCACCATGGACTGAACCCTCAAAGACCATGAGCCAAAATAAACCTCTCCTCCTTATGGGTTAATTATCTCAGGCATTTGGTCACAGTGTTGGAAAACTGGACTAACACACAGTCTTTCTTCAGTACTAGAAACGTCACCCCATACTAAATACTAGCACTGTGGCTTCAACTCTAATACTACCATCCAGTCCAGTGGTTTCTCTACCACCCTTCCACAGGAACGAGAACAAGGACTCGGGAGATAGTAGTAATAACTGAACGCTGGGCAATGGTGCACGGGAGATCTGAACTATCCAGGGAATCTTAAAAGTTTGTCCGCAGCTTGAGGTAAATGAAGATTTAAAAGCAAGGTTAGTGGGAGGATTGCAACACCACTAGAAAGAAGTCTCCGGGTGGTGGGGAACAGAGTGATTTGCATCTAGAACCCTTCCTTCCACAGACACCCTCCCTAGCTAATGAGGGATGTGGCAAATTGCTTGGGTCTGCAGAGCATAGTTCCCAGACTTAGAATTTGTCCTGATGCCATTAATTGGTGTTGCCTTCAGATAGGGTTTTCTGGTCCCATCTCTCCTTTTAATCTGTTCTTTGCTTTACTGAGGTAAATGTGTCTCTTGTTAGCTCTTGGGGATTTTGGTAGCCAGCTTTTTGTCACTGTGACCGAAATACCTGAAAAGAACAGCTCAGAGGAGGACGGATTTATTTTGGCTCATGGTTTCAGATGTGGAGTCCATGGTTGGCCAGCTCCAAGGCAGAAACAATATGGCGGAAGGGCATGGTGGGGAGAGGTTTTCAATTCACGGCAGCCAGGAAGCAGAGAAAGAGGGGAGGGACAGAGAATGGTAAACCCTTCCAGGGCACACCCCCAGTGTCCCACTTCGTCCAACTGAGTCCCACTTCCCGGTCGTCCATTCAGTCATTAATGGATTAATCCACCAAGTGGATTAACCGATGAAGTCAGAGCCCTCATGATCCGATCATGGCCTGAAAACCCTGCCTCTGAACCTTGTTGCAATGGGGGCCGTGCTTTCTACAAAGGAGCTCTTTGTGGGGCATTTCAGATCTAAACCATAACAGGCATGTCTGCAATCTCCTCTTACAAGACAGTTCTTGTCACGACAATCAATAATACATAATATGGAAACAAGCCTGTCACTTCCCCACTTCACACACATACTCCAGAGAGAAAGATAAGAAAACCCCATCTGCTTTTTATAATTTTTAAGATAGTAAACCAGGGCCTGACCACAATAAATGTGGAAACCTCACAGTCTTGGCAAGCCTTCTGGCAGATGGGGAGGCAGATGACTCTAAATAGACTTTCATTTGAAGAGTATTAATCACTGGAGTTGACTTCTCCCCATTTACCTCCGTCTCCCTGGGTTCATTCTGACATGCTGGGTCAGGCACAGCTCGTGAGTGTCTACGGGGGATGGAAGTGACTCCCTGAGAGCATCATGTGGCAGTTGGAATTGCTAAGTGGTCCTGGGGCAGGATGAAAGGTGACCTCCTAAATTTAAAATCTTGGGCTGGGAAGGATGACTTGGCCATGCCACTCGGACTTGACTGTTTCTGAAACAGATGGCTTCAACCAGTGGGTTCTCATGCCTGTGATTTCCTTGACCTCAAGACCCCGTGGAGGGGCCAGGATTTCTCTGAATATGTCATGTGATTCTCTGTCTCCCAAACACCCAGGATGCATGATCTCCACATGTGTTCTTTCAACCAGAGAGAGAGAGAGAGAGAGAGAGAGAGAGAGAAATGAGCACACTAATGTGCATACACACCCCACACACATATACTTAGAATGCTTTCTGCTGTGATTGTGCGTTGCCGTGACAAATGTTTAACATGTTGGGATTTAGTAGAAGACGCTACAAAGCTCTAAATTAAATTCAGGAGATCTCCAGGGCTTTGCAGGTGAGAAAACCAACTTGAAGGTATTCAGATCTGAAATTTTTAAAAACAAACACATAACCATGAAGAAACCACTTGGGGTGTTATCTTAACAATCATTTTAATACTAAACAAATGCTATCACTATATAATAAAATCATGAGTTTAAACTTACAGACACCAGGGACAAAGAATGTCACATCCTTGACTCCCTTGGGTCTCAGAAATAGCAGAGAATTCAGATATTGCCATATGACACAAATACAAGCATGTGTACTCAGTACGTAACTTGCCCAATGCCACCCTCCCACCATCCCCACACCAAAAGCCTCAACAACTCTCCATTTCCAAAGCCCCAATTCTTCTGCATGGCTAGACACTGTCGCTTTTGTACAGATTTTTAACCCCTGAGCCACATCCCCAGCCCTTTTTATTTAGAGACAGAGTCTCACTGAGTTACTGAGGCTGGCCTCTAACTTGGAACCCTCCTGCCTCTGCCTCCCGAGCCGCTGGGATTATAGGTGTGTGCCATCATGCCAGACCCGTTGGGTGGATTTGGACAAAGTTACTCCCTGTGCCCCCAGGGTCTCAGACAAAGGTAGAATATTTCCATCACCTCTTCTGCCTCTTTGCAGGTAATGACCTTCAGGTAACCACCAATTTGAACCTCCACCTGCACGTTATACGATGACGTGTCCCAGGGAATGGCTCCCGTGGGCTCTGTGTCTGTCCTCCCTGCTCCTCCACGCTCCGGGCCACCTTCTCAGCAGCTCTTGCACCAACACTCCTTGTTCGCCTCGCTGCCGCCCCAGGTCACCTCCTCAGAAACTGTGGCTGTTCCTCGCAGATCTGGGTCTGATCTCGGGCCTCCTCCTCTTCCCGTACAACCCAGGGCTCCTGCTTCTGTCGCCCACCTCCCTGAGCCTTCCTAGGTGATACAGAACATACCGTCTCTCTGCGCATGCTCCCTGAGCACCCACTGGCCTTAGTCACGGGGACTTTGTCTCCCTGGCTCTGTTCTGGCTACACCGTGAGCTCCACGCTCTGTGGAAGTCCATGTCAGGAAACAAAGGGAGAGAATGTTCTTTCAGAAAGACCACCAGGGTTTATTCTGATATGTTTGCTCTTTTGTTTTTAACATTGTGGACAGCTGGGTGATCGAGTTTCCCTCTTTATATAGGCTGCTGGGAAGCTTGGAGCCAAACAGGCCCCTTCCCCAGAAAGCAGCCTATCAGTTGAATTGGGGGTGCCCATGGCTTGGTCTTGTGTTTCCCCCTCTAATTTTCTCAACATTTATATTCCTCCACTTGTTTTTGTCTTCTAGATGGGTTTGAATACTGTCTCTGCCTATAGTAGGTGTCAATCACTTCTCTGAAGAGACAGTTCATTGATTTCGTTGGAACCACATTAGGGAAAAAAAATGAAACAGTTTTTTTTCCCAAATACGCCTTTGATTCACTTTATGTCCCATTCCCAGAGCCTAGCATGGATCTTGGTGTACAATAGGTGCTCAATAAATGTTGAGTCAATGAATTGGAAAAAAAATAGAGGGGGCCATATGAGTGGTCAAAACCATCTGTAAAAGGTTATGCTAAATTTGCTTTTATTATAGGGTTATTATGAAATTACAGGCATTGCCCAAACATTAAGGAAAAAGTAAAGGGACTTATATGAACGTGCATCTTGGGAGCCCCCACGTTTCTGGGGCTCTGTTGAAAGGTTGGTTGCTTCTGTCACAACAGAAAGCAGAGACAAGAGGAAATTAACGACTCTTTATCTGCCTCTCTCTATGCTTACATCCACCCCATTGGGAGGCAGCTTAAGAATTATGCATTCACAAACAATGCAGGTAGCAAGCAGAATAGAAAGACTGATAAAGGGGATTTTTTTTTTCTACCATGAATGTTTTTCTTGATTACAGCAGTGGCTCATATTTTCGGTTTCTCAAAAAAGCAGTAGACACCTCAGCCGTCATCTCCAGGTGAGTCTCTCTGACTCCATGTCTCTGCGCTCTCCTGCATCTTGCTGTCGGGTACCACCTGGTGTTTCTCAGATGCAGAGGCTCACATGTGCACACCTCCTCTTCTGACTCAACAGGAAATGATGGGTTCAGGCAGAGAGGACCCCCAGCCCTCCATTCACTTGAATGCACCCCACCACACTACCACCAGCTGCTGGAATAGCTGGTTAGAGGCTTGCCCCTCAGCTCAAGGTAATGGGCAAAAGCCAAGGCAAGAGAATTCTAGAAAACGAATCCCAGCTATTCCATTCACCCTCCCTGAGTCTGGTGGGTTCGTCTCGGATCTCTGAAGCCACTTGGAGCAGTAGACAGGTTTAGGTCAGGACCTCCTACAATGGCAGAATCCCCCGTCCGTCTTCAAGCAGTTGTTCAAGTCTCTCATGGACGACATCTCTCTTCCCTACTACAGAAGGGAAAGCCACTGGTGTCTGCTTTGGTGACAATTCCAGGACCTAAATTCACGCACCCTAATGAAATCAAAGAAAAGAACTTGTAAACCCCTAGACTTAATCAGCTTCACCCACTCTTAGTTTATTGCTTTAAAAAACACCAAATTTAGAGGTACAGGTAACACGTCTGAAGTGTGCGTCATAATGGTACAGGCGACGAGGTTTGATCACACATGCATGCGCAGACCCTGGCGCACTGCCTAACCCCCAGTCCCCATCCCCTGCGCACTGCCTACCCTCCAATCCCCTTTCCCTGCGCACTGCCTAACCCCCAATCCCCATCCCCTGCGCACTGCCTACCCTCTGTTCCCCTTTCCCCATGCCTCAGCCCATACATATCTCCAAACTCTTGGGAATCTGAGCCTCGCTGTCCGTTCTCCATGTTTGGCTGCTTGGAGAATGAAATTTCTCTTTTGCAAAACTCTCGGTTTCCGTGACTGGCTTATGGCAGTAATGAGCAAAGGAGCGCGGTTCTCAGCACACCTTTCCCTCCCTTAAGCGCAAACCAGCCACTTATGTGCTCAGGGGCCCGCGCAGGTGGGGAGGCCACCGCCCCAGGAGAGTCACCAAGACTCGTCTCACCGTGGGGCCCCGGTACCCGGGGATCCAAACTGATGCTGCAGCTTTCTGTGGCTACTATTTTCACTTACAGTTTACTCTGCGGACAGTGAAATAAGATCAATCTCATGTGGTTTGTGTTTCAGTAATCTTTTAAATCTGAGAAACAAAGTGTATGTGTTTTTTTTTTTTCTTCTTCCCTTTCTCATAGAGAGAGAGAAAAAAAAAAAAAAAAAAAAAAAAAAAAAACCATCTGTTGCCCAGAACATAGCCACCTGCCCACAGAAGCTGATGTGCTGGCTTCCCGTGGCTTGCTCTTGAACCTTTGGTCCTCAGCCCTTGGCCAGCCATGGCTGTCAGTCACAGGTTCCCAACCTTAGTGCTCACCCCTTTCTGGGCTGCATAATTCTTTGGTAATGGAGGGCCTGTGTGTCTGCGGGAGGGCCAGCAGTCCTTGTCCTCCATCCACTGGATGCTACCAGCATCCTTCCTGCCCTAGGCATGACCATCAAAAATGTTCCCCAGGGAGCAGAATTCCAGCCAGGGGAGAACCCGGTTCCTTTCTGCTCAAATCTTTACACACAAGCCTGACTATATCTGCCTCTCTTGCAAGGTCTGCTCCACTCTGTTTTCTGGTGCTAACACACAATACCAGAGTCTAGATAGATTGTAAAGAACAAAAGGTTTATTTGGGCTGGGATGGTGGTGCTGTCTCAGATCCTGGTCAGTCACTCTGGAGGCTGAGGCAGGAGACTTGCAAGTTGGAGGCCAGCCTTGGCAACTTAGTGAGATCCCCATCGGAGGAAAGATTTTTTAAAACGGTTAGAAGGGCTGAGGGTCTAGGTTAGTGACTGAGTGCTTGCCTAGCATGTGTGAGGCCCTTAGTTCCATCCCAATGTTGGGAAAAAAAAAAAAAAAAAGCTTATTTGGTTCACACTTCTGGCCCAAAGTTGGGGAGCTGGCCCTGGTCTCACTCTTTCTCCCTGTCAGATTCCTGAGGCACTACAGAGCGTCACATGGTAAGAGGGGGAGTGGGTGAGATCTAACCAAACTGGCTTCACAGCAGACCCATTCCGTAGATAACCCATTAACCCACGAATCCACTAATCCATTCATCACCGGAAAAGATGAATCCATTTACAAGGCCAGAGCTCTAATCAGCTCCCACCTGGTCCCCCTCTGAATCTCTTACAACGGGGGAGTCAGTTTCATCTGAGTGATCTGCAAAGAGGGGGAGCCCTGTTCTAACCATCAGGCTACCAGATGAGATCAGCACCGAACAGGTTTCTGCAAGACGGGGCACTCATTTAACATTCTGCGGGAAGGGCCCTCGTTTAGCATGTAGACTTCTGTTTATGGATCCCGAGAGAATTTTCCCCAGTCCTGAGCCTCCACAGGGGAGCAGGGAGGAGCCGAGCGAAGACAAGGATAGCAACAGCTTACTCCTTTCCACTCCCACCATGGAGTCTGAGAAAGCCAGTGGGTCCCATGTATGTGGATCCTTTGTGGCCACCTGAAGTGACTTGTTCCTAGAAAGCCACATTAGAAATGAACCAGACTGACCGAGCACGGTGGTGCACGCCTGTCATCCCAGTGGCTCAGGAGGCTGAGGCAGGAGGATCGTGAGTTCAAAGCCAGCCTCAGCCACTTAGCAAGGCTCTCAGTGAGAGTGTTTTCATAGTCTCCTCTTGACAAAAGGACCTTCCATTTGTCAAGAGGAGACTATGAAAACATCAGACAATAACACCGGTAACTCTCAGGTGGGAGGCTGGCTACATCTCGAACGCACCTGGTTCCATGTGATCCGAACCTTTTTTACCATTAATATGAGCATCAGCTCTGTGATCTGCGTGTTGAATCACACTGTTTTGAACTCTGAACTGGTTTTTCTATTGCTACATCAGAAGTTACCACAAACAGATTGCCTCAAAACCGCTCCCAGGAATTAGGTCAGAAGTCTGGTGGCGGGCTTCCCCAGGCTGCAGTCCAGCTGGGGCTGGGGCTGGGGCCAGGGCTGCGGCTCTTATCTGGAGTGCCAGTCCTTTTCCCAGCTCATGTGCTTGTGGGAGGACTCAGATGCTTTTAGCTTCTAGAAGCCACCTGCGTTCCTTGTCATATGACCATCTTCAGAGCCACTAACAGGGAATTCTTGTCAAGCTCAAATCTCTTTCCAGGAAGAATCCTGGGATCCCTTAAGGACCCACTAGTTAGCTCAGACACAGAGAATGAACTCCCTTTCTTAAAGTTATCCCATTTGGGATTTAATTACATCTGCAAAATCCTCCTTCCCTGAGACTCCAAGGTCAGGGTTGGATGGATAAGTTGGAGAAGGCGCATGTGTAGCAGGGGTCAGGAGTGCTGGGTGCTCACTTAGATTTCTGTTTCCTGCAACTTCTAATAGGACCACGGTGGCCTCAGGACACTGGAGACCTACCAATTCACCAGGGAAGGGACTGAGTCACTGGCTCCTTCTGCCTCAACTACCACTGCACTTAATTAATATTGATGGATTTAATGTTTTGGGAAAGTAAATGAACTCATTCAACAAATATTTACTGACTATCCACTACATTTCAGATACTCGTCTCGGTGGAAACGACATGACAGACTCTCAGACAAGATAACCTGGCTGAAGGGGTCTTCAGATCCAACGGGTGTCTGAACCAACAAGTCTACATAAAGATTTTTTGAATATCCGCTCTAAGCAACTGATTATTTTGCAGGACAATTACATTCCCTTCGATTTTTCTCCACAGAATGGATCATCTTTTCCTCGCATGGGGAATATTTCTCTGCCTCCCTACTTTCTTCTCTAGCTGTGTATATTTGCCGTATTCACTTTTTGTGGAGCAATATACTATACTGGAAGCTTTGGCATAAGAACTTTGAAGACATTCAAATAAATGTACTAAGGTCAAGCAGACCTGTTGAAGTTGACACGTCCCCCAGAGGCTCATGGGCGTGGGGAATGAAGCAATGTTAGAGGTGGGTCTTTTGGGAAGTGATTGGATCACGAGGGGTCTGACCTCATCAGTGGTTAATCCATTGAGTGGGCTGTTGGGAGGGGGTAGAAGGTCACTGGGGGACGTGCCATGGAAGGGTGTGTCTTGTCCTCCTGGACTCCTTCCACTCTGTTTCCTGGCTGCCACCAGGTGAGCAAGTTCCCTCACCCCTGCTAAATTCTGTCCCATCTCAGGTCCAAAGCCCTGGAGTCAGCTGTCAATGGGCTGGAACCTGTAAACCCTCCTTTCAGTCATTTTCTTGGGCATTTGTCCCAGCAGCAAAAAGCTAACCCAATCCCTTACATGATGTGCTTAGGGCCAAAAGTGTTTCAGATTTCAGATTCTTTGTTGGAATATTTTCACATACATAATCCTGGGGATGGGACCCTAGTCCAAACACAAAATTCATTTATGTTTCCTATACACCTTACACACATAGCCTGATGGTGAATTCATGTAATATATTTATAAGAGTTTTGTGCATGAAACAAAGTTTCTCTATTGTAGCTGAAGGGGCTAGGATGGGTCTTTTTTCTCTTGCAGATGCTGAATGTAAGTGTGTCATATACTTGATTGTTTGGGGGATATTGGGGTTTGAACCCAGGGGTGCTTTACTTCTAAGATACAACCTCAGTCCTCTTTATTCCTTTATTTATTTATTTAAAAAAATATTTTTGAGACAAGGTCTCACTAAGTTGCTGAGGCTGGCCTCAAACTTGCAATCCTCCTGTTTCTGCCTCCTGAATCACTGCATACATTTGAAGTTTTTTTTTTTAATTTTACTTTTTTTAGTTCTTTTTATTTTGGGGTCCTAAGGAGTCAACTCATGGGCACCCAACCACTGAGCCCCATCCCCAGCCCTATTCTCTATTTTATTTAGAGACAGGATCTCACTGAGTTGCTTAGAGCTTCACCTCTGCTGAGGCTGGCTTTGAACTCCTGACTCTCCTGTCTCAGCCTCCTGAGTGGCTAGGATTACAGGCGTGAGCCACACCCAGCTGCACTTGAGGTTTGATTGCAATTTGTCCCATGAGGTTGGGGTTGGAATTTCACTTGCAATGTCATGTTGGCGTTCAAAAAGTTTCAAAGGGAGCATAGTTGAATCCATCAATTTAGAATTAGGGAGGCTCAGCCTGTTCAATGATTTGGGACATGCATTAGAGAACCTTTGGATTGTGCTGCAGGAGTCCTCTGTTCCATCAGACCTGCCTTGGTGATCACATATGATTGCCGAGAAAGATTCAGTAGGATGCTACAGTTCCTCCGTGAAGTCATTGTTGTGACTGATGGATTCTCTGGTGACTCGACTCTAATGCCACCACCAAACAACCCAAGCAAGCAGGTAGGTGTCATAAAGTTATGCCAACTGCAGGAAGTGTGGTGTTTGGTGATTCTTCCCGTTCTGTCTTCCAGGGAACATGATTACTGAGCCTTTTGTCCTCAAAAGTCCACTGACCAGAGGTTCAGGAACCCTAGCATGCCATTCAAGGGCATTTCTCCTCTGATCTAGAGATGAGCTCAGGAAAAGGCCGTGGATCATTTCCAGATCTGGGAGAACCCCGTGGAAACAGTCAACACACACTGTTGAGCAACCGGCATCAAAAGGGACGCTTCACTGGTTGGGAGGGTTGGTTTTCAAAACAATGGTTTGGTGTGCAAGGAGATGTTTACAGAACCTCAAACTACCTTCCCATGACATTCGTATTGGTGACCGAAGGAGAGAGAAGAGCTCTGCTGTGCAGAATCCTGGCAGGCACCCTCCAAACCCGAGATCAAAGTGAAGCTCCCAGGCCCTGGGACAAATTGAATTGTGTGTCATGTGGTAGGATGTGATGAGAACCCAGCACCCACCTGTCGTGCTCTTGAGAAGACGCATAACCTGGATCTAATCATGAGGAGGCATAAGATAAAGCCTTTGGAAGGGAAATGGGGGTCAGGGCTGGGGATGTCACTAACTGATCATCCTTCAATACCTAAGACAAGCTCTAGCAACAAAGAACTCTCTGGCCCCGAATATCAGTAGAGCTGAGGTTAGGGAGCTCTGTACTAACCAGGTCCAGGCCCTGGGGTCGACCCTGAACCAAACGATCAGTGATTTATGGGCTGTTACATCCAGCGAATCACATTGGGGATTGGTATCTTTTCAGGGCTCAGCAATCAGCCAGTTTCAAGGCCACAATGACAAACCAGATATTAATTTATCCCATTCATAGTTGTGCAAGGGGAAATTATGGGAGTGTGTCGGCTCCTGTCTACCAAATGACAATCCTTGTTATGTATCCCTTGGCGTATTTGATTTGTGTTTTTCCTACTGGGATTGTTTTTCTTCAGATGCACATTTACCAGAGAGAAGGCACTCTTTGGGGTTTTGAAAGCACAGTTAAACCTCGGGGAGGGAGTGGAGGGTCAGAAATGAACAAACAAACAAACAAAAAAAGCCGTTCCTGCCTTCCTGCCCCTGGAAGGAGTCTGGCATGTGGAACCGGAGTCATCTTTGCCTGGGACTGGCTCTTAGGTGGCTGATGAGCCCTCCCGGTACTATCAGGGTCACTTTCTATAAAACAGTCCCAAGATAAACTACAGAAGTTGTGTATCCACTTAAGACCTGGAGATCTTCCTCTTCTTCCTCATTTACTTCTTGTTAAAAATCAGTTCTGGTAAACATCATTTGGATCACTGACAGTATTTTAAATGCTTTTAAGTGTAGAACAAATGCTATCTTTTCCTTGGTGAGATGATCAAAATCAAATACAGATCTCCAAATGGCCTGAGAAGGTGTCGGGGAGATTTGCAAACTCTCAGATCTAAAGAGCCCTTTGTAATTTCTCTTTCTAAACTTCCTCCTGGGCCGGAGACCTGGAGGCTGTTTTGAAGGCCCTTCTCAGGCTTAGGAGGAAGGTGTCGGGACCCCCTTGGGTTTGTTTCTTCATGAACTTTCATGGTGGGAACAGGTAAATATTTGGGGTCTCAAAGGTAATTTTTCCTGAATCAAAGGGTTGCAGGTGATCAGTCTTCATTTTCTTCTTCTTTTCTTGCTTTCATCTTTGGTCTCTGTGGGCAGCTACCTAAATTACAAGACTTGACAGTCACTTCTGTTTAATAACCTCGCTTTGAAACTCAAGAAGTCCCCAGGGTGCAGCCCTGTCAACAGGGAATCATTAACGCCAAGCAGACAAAAACGAACAGGCTTAATTGTTTTTATTGAAATCAGCGCCCCGCGCACCCCCTGCTACTCGGCAAGCACACACAGGTTAACTGAGCCAGGACACCAGTGACAGCTGCCATCTTTTGACAATTCGCTTCTGCTTGTGAAAATAGAAAGCAGGCTTGTTTCTGAAGGACAAGAAGGAGTTCACTGTTGGGTTTCTTCCTCCACCCCCATCCCAACCTCTTCCCCAAAGAGAAAGGTGGTGGCTTCACAGAGGGGGAAGGAGGACGTTGAAAACCTTCTCTGTGGATCTCTCTCTCTCTCCCCCGTGTTGATGTTACAGAAAAAAGGTAAGATTTTGGCAAAACTTTTCAGTGCCTCGTTAGGATTTTGATTAGGTTGTGATCCATGCTTCAAGGGGAAACCTGGGGACCGGATTTATACAGGGCACAGAAATCTATGGCCAAGTGCCTACTGTTCATGTGAGAACAAAGCACACACGGCTTGATTGTCAATCAAGACCCCAGATTCGCTATCTAATCAGCACTCCCCTTCTTTCCCTCCTTTCCTCCCTCTCTTCCTTCCTTCCTTCACTTAGGGACAATGACAATTATAGCCTGGCTTCCATATTCTTGATGCTGAGATGGAAGACTTTAGAAAGTACCTTGTTCCACCGTGAGACTCCTGGCTTTCCACGAATACCACCTTTAGGTGGGCATGTCACAGTCAGTCCCAGCTACTTGGGAGGCTGGGCAAGAGGAACACAAGTTCAAGGCCAGCCTGGGCCACTTAGTGAGACCCTGTCCCCAAGTAAAAGTAAAAAGGTCTGGGGATGTAGCTCAGTGGCAGAGGGCACATGGGCTCATCCCTAGTACACAAAAAATTAAAAAAGAAAGGCAGGAGGAAGCCGGTGTACATACAGTGAGGTCCACCACGATTAGTCAGCAGTACCCTGGGTTCTCACCCACCAGCCTTCCATGCATTGGCCCCGGATGAAGTCCTTTGGGATCTGCCTTCAACCTGTATTTATAGCCCTTCTGGCCACAATTTTGCCTTGAACTCTTTATAATTGAGTCAAATGGAAATATCCAGTGACTGCATACTATAAAAAATGATGACAACTGAAATAGCTGGATTGCTTTGTATATTTCACATGCCTCGGGCTCTTGGCCAAGGCTCTTGGATAATATATTTTAATCTTCTTAACAACCTTAGGAGATAGGGCTATTCTCAACCCCACTCCACTGGGAACTGAGTAACTTCCTGGAGGTCACATACCCCAGAGGTTGCAGAATGACCCCTGAGACTCCCAAGGTCGACCTTGGGGCTTGCTCTTCGGGAGCCAAGTACCACCATGTCCCAAGTGGACGATCTTATGTGTAACCGACCTTTTAATATCCACCTCTGAGCTGCTCGCAAAGCCCCGCCCACACACCTCCCTCTCCAGGGCATACTTCCTGTTGCCCTTGGCTGGATGTTGTCTGGGAACCCGAGGAGCATTTTACTCCTTCTTTCCGTGACACGCATCCTTTAATGCACTCATTTAACAAATATGCATTCTCATTACTCAGAGTAGTGGTGCGCTATCAAGTGTCCTTGCATACGGAAGGAGCACGTGCTGACACCTTTTTCCCAGGGTCAACAGGCAGCCTCTTGCAACGACGTTTGGCCAACCCATCAATACGGGACTTTGTTTTACGCGTGTTCCTGTTGGAAGACCCTTATTTAATATATACTGTTGATTGACAGGTTGAACTGACAGCGGAGGGCACCATACCACACTTGAACCAAGAGGATCCACTGTGTCCTTTTTCCATAAAGCACTTGCTAAGCCTATTTGTGCTTAATCTCCAATATGCAAAATGCAAAAAGCATGACGTAGGCTCCAGAACAGGGAGCTAGTTGATTGCGTAAGAACTGAACCCAGAACACGGGGCGTCACTTCGGTGCACCCTCAGTTGGGAAGAGGCGTATCTAGTGAGAGGACTGAAACATCATCTCCGCTCTGCGCATGTCTGAGGGTCACTGCCACAGCACCACGTGTACCCATTTGGGGGTTGCGAGTACATTTTAGTAAGTGGACGCTCTTGCGAATATGAAATCCACGAATAAGGAGGATCAACTCTATTTATTACAAGTTCGTGCTACCATGTCTTTAGTAAGTAAGATTTTGTGGGTAAAGGCATAGGTTATTATTTTTCCTTTAATCTCTTGAAAATGTGCTCCAAATATGAGCAGCCAGGTAATGAAGTAATTTGGTGCTTCTCATCCAGCCCACGGCTTGTGTGGGCAGTGGGTGGATGATTCTGTGACACAGGTGACTTCAAGGAGTGCACCCGAGCCATTTCTGGTTGGGGCGGGAGCACCAGGTCCCCCAGAGCAGAAGCCATTGATTTTCTTTGTCATTTTTCTTGGTTGATGTCCCCTGCTCATGAATAAGATATTAGTGACTCTCTCCTGCTGTTTTTTTTCCCCTTTATCCATTTAAATAAAGGTGTCTGACCCTTTTTCTTCTAATGCGCTTTGTAATGGAATACAAAATAACGAGGTTATTCTGTTCAACATCAATGAGCTTTAGCTACAGAGAAACTTACATTGCACTAATATTTTTCCCTATTTCTGTAACAGCACTGATCTCATCAAGGATTGTAGGCGATTCCAATGCTGTGGGAAATGGTAATTATTTTACCAAGGAGCAAGAGATGCTGCTCTGAGAGCACCTTAAGACCCTGTTATTCAGCAGGGCAATGTGGTACATGCCTACAATCCCAGCAACTGAGCCAGGAGAATTGCCAGTTCGAGGCCAGCCTCTGCAACTTAGCAAGACCCTAAGCGACTTAGTGAGACCCTGTTTCAAAAATGAAAAATAACCTGGGGATGTGGCTCTGTGGTAGAGCATCCCTGGGTTCAGTCCCCAGTATCAGACAAAGAAAAAAAGGTCGGATATTCAAGGTGATGTACTTCAAGACCACATATTTAGGGGGATGTTTCAAAGTTTAAACACAAAGCACACAATCCTATATCTGGGCTTAAATAAGAATCCAGTGGAGCTTTTTAGTTTCCAACTGCTGGGCCCTTTCCTCTTTGCAGGGTTGAATTTTTAAAACAACAACATAGAATGTGATTATGAAAATACAAATAAAATCACAGTGGATTGCAAAACTGGCCACGAATCTTGACTCCTACTTACACGCATGCCCCTTTGTGGTAAGTTTCCAACTGACACAGAAGAAAGGAACCTTTGACTCAGTCACAGTAGAAATGAAATCAAGTCAAGTGAAAGCAAATAGACAGGCAGGGCTTTTAACCGGGACTTCAGCTGAAGGGAGATAGCACTGACCTGAGGAGCAAGCCTAGCTTTTCTTGGTTTGCTGGCATAGGTGAGAGTCTTGTAATATTCCATTGGCCAGGGGCACCTTTCCAAAAGATGTTTCTTCTTGAGTGAAGCTGGGGTCATTGGGTGGCCCCAGTCAACTTGTCCTGGGTAATATTGAGCTATCGTATAACTGGCTCCATCCTCCTGGACGAACAAGCTGGACATGTGGCTTGATTTGCCATAGAGCTGAAGGACTTTGGGTGCTTGGGCACAAGAAAACACACACCAGCTTCAATAGGAAAGCAGCCTGTCTACATGCAGAGCTGAGCAGGATCTGACCCAAGAGTCAAGGCACCAAAGGGGACAGACACAATATGAAGCAGAGATCCCCTTCCAGTTCCACACCAGATGTCTCTAGGCCCCAGGGAGCACTCCATGCTCTTCCGTGAAATTGGCCTTCAAGTCCCTGAAAAGCAACATCGCAACTGATATGGTCCTAACCGGCACATCAGAGATGTTATCTATCTCTACATCAGTGGGAAACTGATATTTCCCAGCTGTGTGACCTCCAAAATTAGTAATTTTAAGTTGACTAAGAACAAGTGATGAGAGAGGGTTTATTTAGGTTTTCTCCCCCAATATCGATTCCATCTTGTGCAAATATTTGGCTTCTGTCGTTTTATCAGAGTCTCATGGTGGGTCTGTTGAAAATACTACCAGGGTAGAGAAGCTACCTGCTTGGCTACAAATGGTAATAGTTACAGCAGCCAGGGGATTGCTTTATTCGCATTTGCACCACCATGGTGGTCACTTATAAGTACACCCACTCATAGGAGCTAATAGGACGTGAAATCCACTAATAGGAGAAATCTACTTTTCCTCCTAGTGAATCTGTCTGCTCTCGTTCCTTGCTTTGGTTAACAGAAAGGGAAGCAGAGACACTGTGTAAGTTCTAGGTCCAGATGTCAGGAGGCCTTCCTCTTGGAAGTCTGCGAAGCCTGCCGGAGGCTAAGAGGGGCCATGTCAGGAGCAGCCCACCTACAGCTCCCCTGAAATGACACCAGATACTCATAGCTGGCCCCATCCAAGAAGAACCACGGAGTTGAGCCCAGCCCAAATTCCTGATCCACAGACTCACAGGCTACACAAAGGGTGACTGTTGAAATCATTAAAACAAGGACTCACTTTAATTTGTTGTCATGACTTGTTTGGTGGACTTAAGCCATTCCGTTGGGGGAATGTTTGTTTTGCAGAAAATTCTGACTAATACAAATATTTGAAAGGTTCTCCAATTTTAAAATAGAGTGCATGCAATAGTAGTGACTCAAAAACATGTTTTGGTTACTCCAAAGCAGCAGTATTTTCAGTAATTTTTAAAAGTTTTTTAACTCCCTCCTTCACCTTTTTTTTTGGGGGGGGGGGCAATTTTAATGGTTTATTTGGTGGAATAACTGGAATTGTTCACCTGTGCCCTATGACAAGGAAAGTCTGTGTATTCTTTGCTGTTTGTAACTGAATTGGAAACTCTGAGGAGGAGGGGAGTTATCTCTCGCAAGGGCTTTAAACATCAAGAAATACTTCATGAAGAAACAACACTCCTCCCTCAACTACTCTGCTCTCACCTAGGGTAAGTATTCTGTAAGTCAGTGGGGAAGAAAGAAGTGCAGACTCTGTTTTCCTTCACTAAGACCTGGGAACCTTCCGTAAGACCTTCTCTACAGCGATCATCTGCTTGGAAACATTAAGTAAAACACGTCCAGCCTTCCTAATGAGGACAGATGCGATAGCAAGAGCCCTTGAACCCGGGAAAGAGAAAAACTCAGAATCATTTTATATCACAGGGTCCATTAATTTCTTTCTGAGATGTGTTACTAATACATTGCCGTAAAGATCCACGTGGGTCCTCATTACTCTGAAGGTGATCAAGAACTGCAACTTTTGCTTCTAGTGAAAACTTACTCCCGTTAACCCAATCTGAGGTGCTGGGCCCCTTGTGCCCTTAGAAGACAAGAGCCTGGTCCTCGGTAATGCAAACCTCTTTAGCTCACCTGTGGAAACATTTGACTGTGCTTTCATTACTTTCCCAGAGCCTGAAAACAAATGGCATTAGTTTGCAATAGGCACGCCTGCTGTGCGTGTAAAGTGCAAACCCTGGAGCCGTGTATGTATCCTAGGTTTTTTTTTTTTTTTTTTTTTTTTAAGGGGGAAGGGTCAATGACAACCATGGGAGAACACACCATCTTCATCAAACCTCATTACTGTTTCTTTTTTCTTTGGGCATGAAGCTACTTTACATGGCAGCATCCCTTGGGGCTGTGTGGGGACTTGGGACTGAGTCTTGGCCAGTGGAAGGTTGGGGAGGGTGTTGGTGGGGAGTCCTCTATGTTATTCCTGACTCCTGAGACTCCCTGATGTCTCCTACCCTCTCTTGTCCTCTTCCCTATTTATTAGCTTTCAGAACATGGATCCCAGTGGATGGAGAAGCTCAAGAGTGCAGAGATCTGGGGTCCCCAGATGGCTGTCTAGAGCAGAATTCTCCACCTGCAGTGACGCTAGTTGACCTGTTTGTTGGGTGGCCTAGTGGGGTTGGTTTGCTAGGCTAGTCAGCTAACCCTAGTGAGTCTCAACTGGAGGTGATGTTGCGCCTCTGCAGAAAGCATTTGGCAGTGTCTGGAGACATTTGTGATGGGTGATCAGGAGATTGCTCTACAAGGGGCATCTAGCTGGGATGCTACTATAGTGGTACAGTGCACGAACAGCCCCCCACAGCAGACTCCCTGGCCTCAAATATCACTAGGACAGTTGAGGACTCTCACCTTACCCTGATTTGTTCCTTAACTGTCCCTTAAATGGTAGCATATTCCACCATTGCTCTTGCCTTTTCCCCAACAATAACTTCTTGAGTAAAACATTTAGCTTTCGTGATTCTTTTTCATGACCCCACTCAAGGATCCCTTACCCTTCTTTTGAAATTTAGGACAGGTACGTAAGCAAGTAAACACAGTTGAGGAGTATGGATGGGCACCTTAGGAAAGCAGTAATAACAATGATGATGTCTTTGGGGTCACACTGTGATATGTGATCTGCACACATCAGATCCCAGTGTGACTGTTTGGCCATACGGTTTCTAAGAACAGGAGAAGATTTGAGTTGGACCTTTCCTGCTACCCCAACATAACAATGGCAAATCTATTGAAACTAATATGAATGGTGGCTATTACCAGGCAGACCTGGGTGTCTGCCACTTCTCAATGAAATCTGTCACTCTGGTGTGATACTCATGCAACCACAATGTGATCCTTCAAGTCAATTGTTGAAGAGAGATAAATTTGCTCACTTCAAGACACCTGAGAAGTAGCTCTTTGGGGACAGAATCGGGGCAGGGATTGAGGCTCATCTTCTCTCTCTGCATTTTAATCTGCCCACAAGAGTTGTGTTGAGTTTCTAAAATGTGCCTTGCTGAGGGTGACTTGTTACAACTGACTGAGATGTAGCTGCCTCTATTCACATTCCAATGGATGGATACTCTTCCTTAAAGTCTTACTGTTGAAGAAGGGGATCAGGGGGGATGGAGGAAGGGTGGGAAAGGGCAAGTCCTGGGGGCTGAATTGGAGCAAACTACATTAAATGCATTTGTGAATATGTCAGAATGAACTCCACTATGAACTATAACTATAAGGCAGTAAATAAAAACATAGGAAAAATCATGTTGTTGAGCTGGGTTTGGTGGTGAACACCTTTAGCCCCTGCTACTTGGGAGGTGAGACAGGAGATCAGCTGAGCCCAGGAGTTTGGGGCCAGCCTGAGAAACATAGGGAGACCCTGCCTCTTAACTGAAATAAAATCTTAACCATGGGACCATTTCTTGAATCCTGTCTGTGCTATTGATGACCAGATGCTATGTGGTTGGCATTTGGATTGTGCTTAGGATGTTTAGTGATCAGCTTATTATGTCAAAGTTGAGACTCGGGTGGGGGTGGTTTGAAGATGACAAGCAGCTGGCTTGGCTGTTTGGCTCCCCCAAGCTGTCAAGTATAACCCCATTTACAGGACAGTCCAGAACTCGGGTTTTCCCATCTATTCCTTTGCCTGTCAGGTTCTCCTTCTTCCTTCCCACCTTCAAGATGTCCCTGGCCCTCGTTCACTCATCAAATATCCAGTTGAGCATTTGCCTGTGATTGACAGTTCAGAAGCTTAGGATGTACCACTGAACACAGCCGAGACCCATGTCCCTCTGAAGTCTGCACTACTGCAATAAAACCAGAAAATGACATAGCCTCTTAGAAGGGGTAAAACGATGTAGAGCAAAAACCAAAGTTGGGCAGGGTGGAAAACGTTGTGGAGTATCAGGATGGAGGGATGCACGGGAGTTGGAATACCATGGTCAGAGTCAGCCTTGTGGAGGAGACGACATTGGGCAAAGACTCCAAGGTGCAAAGGTTGCCTCTCCACAGTGCAGGCAGGCAGGTGCAGAGATTTTAAGGCTGGGGTGAACACACATCTCCATTTCCCCGGGGCCATCTTGGTTTATTGTAATTATTAGCAGTCCTGCCACTTGGTCACCAAAGTCCCCTGTTTTAGTCAGATTTTTTTTTTTTTTTGCCACTCTGACCAATAGACCTGACAAGAACAGTTTTAAGGAGGTAAGTCACCACAAAGAATATGAAACCAGTTGCAGTGGCGCACACCTGTCATCCCAGCGACCCAGGAGGCTAAGGCAGGAGGATCTTGAGTTCAAAGCCAGCCTCAGCAACTTAGTGAGGCCCTAAGCAACTTAGCAAGACCCTGTCTCCAAACAAAAAATGGAAAAGGGCTGGGGATGTGGCTCAGTGGCGGAGCTTTCCTGGGTTTGGTGCACAGTACCTCCACCCCAGAATACGAATCCAGGTAGCATTTGTCACGCAGGATGATGAGAAGGGTTAAATGGTAGTTGCACCTATACCTGGACCTGCTTCTTCCCACAGTTTTAAGTCATCTGTGACCATCAGGCAGCACTGATTGATTCAGTTGTTTAACAAAAGTGCTTAGTGTGTGCGGGGTGGGGTATCTCAACTAAGAAGTCCCCTCCGGAAAGCCCTGCACTCCAGGGTTCAGGAACACAGTCCACCTGTGTTGGACAACCTGCCCATCTTTACCTGTCCTCTCCCTGTCTATCTTCCGTGCTAAATTTTGACATACTGCAGGGCTGACCTCTTGGGGATTCCTGGGGAGCTCTGTGCATGTCTTAATAGGTTGAAGTTTCAAAGGAGTCTCCTTAAACCTTAACCAACTCCAGATTTTAAGGGACTTCAAGCTCCCGAGGTCTTACCTATTCAAAAACTTGAGGCGGAAAGGAGTCACCCTTTGCCCCAGGGTTATGCCTTTGCATTCACAGTGCAGCAACTGTTGGTAAATCTCTTTTGCTAATTACAGGGCCTTCCACAAAGGCCACTGCAGGTTCCCCTTCTCCCTTCCCTCCAGGTTGGCACAGCAGTGGGGCCCACAAGGGGTTGTCCAATTACATAAAATCTAAAGGCGCCGATGGGCCACGCAATGATGTGGAAAGCGCTTGCTTTGTTCTGATCACAGTTGTGTCAGAGACGCCCTGTTCTGTCTGCCGGGCTCTGTCATTTCCTGAGAACAGTCTAGTTGCTTTTGGAGGAGGGCAAGATAAGAATAATGAATCGCATATGGGATCGTACTGGGAACTGGATCCTTGGCCTCCGTTCGTGGAGCCTGTGGGTAGTGTGGCAAGTGAGACTCCTCAAACCCTGGAAGAGTGGAGCCGCTCCCTAGCCCTCTCCCCTCCCCCAGAGACAGCAGGGCTGGGAACGCAGGCAGCATCTGAGCCTAGAGTAGCATGGACATTTTTATTTGCACGTGGTACCCCATGTAGCCTATGATATGTTTTCCAACAGGCACGTGTGTGCTCTGCAACCAGGAGTCGCCCGCTGTTTGGCATAAACAGTGTGACTGGGGTCCTTTTATGCTGGTCTTGCAATTTCTCTGTAGCTGACCTTGTCTGATGGGCCCCTGCACCTTTGGATCCTGCAAGTCAGTGACTGCGTCCTCCGGGCTGGGCTGCAAATCCAAGCCAAACCGAACCTCAGCTGCTGGCCTTGAGTGTCTGTTATCTGGAGGAGTCTCAGAGGACTCCTGCACTCCACAGCGCCTGCTCAGCTCAAAGACTTCTAAATGGCAACAACTGGCCAAATGTTGCCTTTGGTCTCTGCACCCTATCACGCCTGTTCCTCTGCAGTGCCTTCACATTTCCTCTTTGTTGACTCAGAAAAATGAAGGAGAACACGCAGGGGGTGCGGCTGGAAGAGATGAAGAGGAAGCCAAGCTGCCCAGACGCTCTGGGGAAGGAGCCAAGTTCCTCTTGCCTGCACCTCTTTTTGTTTCAGAGAAAGCCACCCCGTCAGAGCTGCAGAGGCTCCCCCGCTGGAGGACACGTAGAGGTCAGCGATCTCCATGAAGGACACAGGATTCCAAACAGCTCTCAGGATCCTGAAAGGCCTTCGCAGGACCCCTGGGGACCCCAGCAAATTCCGCTTCCTGTTTATTTCTCTGAAAAACCTGCCAGCTCATGAGGAATTATCACCGTCTTGCAGAATCTATCAGCGCTCCTAAGCACCCCCCTTCTTTTCTCCCTCCCTATTTGGTCTTAACAGAATTTCTTTTGCATCTAGGGTTCCTGGTGCTCTTATATTTTAAAATGTGTTCATGATTTAAATCATGGAACCAACACATCACCTGGGGCAAAATCACACATTTCAGAGAAGGCACGCATTTCGCCAGATGGGAGCCTTCAAAAAAAAAAAAAAAATGTTGCCACATAAATATGTAGTTATTATTTGTCGATTAAAAACATTTTTTAAAGTTTTTTACTTTTTGATTTTTTTGTTTGTTCTTTTTTAGGTACAGATGACAGTAGAGTGTATTTTGACATATTATACATACACGGAGTATAAATAACTTATGCTAGTTAGGATCCCATTCACTGAGATTCCATCTCACTCCAGTCAAAATGGCAATTGATCAAGAATACAAGGGGGCTGTGGGCGTGGTGGCACATGCCTGTAATCCCAGCAGTTTGGGAGGCTGAGGCAGGAGGATGACGAGTTCAAAGCCAGCCTCAGCCAAAGGGAGGTGCTAAGCAACTCAGTGAGACCCTGTCCCTAAATAAAATACAAAATAGGACAGGGGATGTGGTTTAGTGGTTGAGTGCCCCTGAGTTTTCAATACCCAGTACCCGCCCCCCCCCCAAAAAAAAAAAAAAGAATACAAGGGGTTGGGGGCGTAGCTCAGTTGGTAGAGGGCTTGCCTTGCATGCATAAGGCCCTGGGTTCAATCCCTAGCACCACAAAAACAAAACAAAACAAAACAAAAACACAAGCAACAATAAATGTAGATGAGGATGTAAGGAAAAAGGTACACTTATACATTGCTTGTGGGACTGCAAATTGGTATAACCACTATGGAAAGCAGAACGGAGATTCCTCAGAAAACTTGGAATGGATCCACCATTTGACCCAGCTATCCCACTCCCTGGTCTATACCCAAGGAACTTAAAATCAGCATACTACAGGGACACAGCCACATCCATGTTTATAGCAGCTCAGTTCACAATAGCTAAGCTATGGAACCAACCTAGGTGCCCTTCAACAGATGAATGGATAAAGAGAGTGTGCTACATGTACACAAGGGAATATGACTCAGCCATATGGAAGAAGGAAATTATGGCATTTGCAGGTAAATGAATGGAACTGGAGACTATCATGCTAAGTGAAATATGTCAATTAAAAATTTAAAAAGTAAGCCTGACATGGTGATTCATGCCTGTAATCCTAGCAGCTGAGGAGGCTGAGGCAGGAGGACTGTGAGTTCAAAGCTAGCCTCTGAAACTTAGCGAGGACCTAAACAACTCAGCGAGACCCTGTCTCTAAATAAAATATAAAAAGGGTTGGGGATGTGACTCAGTGGTTAAGCACCCCTGGGTTCAATCCTTGGCACCAAAAAATAAATACATTTGTTTTTTTTAAGGTAGCGGGTGCTGTGACTCACACCTGTAGTTCAGCTACTTGGAAGGCTGAGTTGAGAAGACGGCTTGAGCCCAGGTGTTTGACCAGCCAGGCAACACAGTGAGACCCCTTCTCAAAAAATAAGAAGAAGAAATTAAAATATCAATAAGTAAATGAATATACTGGGCAAATGTGCAGCGGCAGCAAGGATGAGTTCCTTATTCTGAGTCTCGTTGATGATGAGTCACTGGATGTACATGGCTTGACAAGCAGAAGTAGCAGAAAGATGGCTCTGCAGCTACTCCGTGAAGCATGTGTGCCTAACTAATATCCCCCAGGAAAGATAAGTATCCCCACAGTGACAGCCTGTGCTTGCCGAGTTGGGAGGCTGAGCCAGGAAAATCGCAAGTTCAAGGTCAGCCTCAGCAACTTAGTGAGACCCTGATACAGCATTAAAAGCAGAAAGGGCTGGCATGGGGCTCAGTGGTAGAGCACCCCTGGGTTCAATTCCTGGTACCAAATAATAATAATAATAAAATCGCTAAGGAATGTGATTTCTGAGCTGAAACAATTTGCATTTTTAATTTTTGCTCCTACCTTGCAAGTGGGATCTGTGCTGAGGCAGCTAAACAGAGAACAAATAGGCTGTTTGTGTTTTCCATACCTGGCTCAGAGCATGGAGAAGCTGGGAAGAAGGGAGTTGTGGTGGTGCCCTGCATGTGTGCCTGGTACCCAAGGTGGCCGGAGGGGTGGGGAGGGCCCACAGAGGATGGACACCCACACCCATAGAACGTCACTGGGTGCCTGCACCCTCTGTCAGGGCCTTTAGTCTAGGAGCGTGTGTGGCTTCCTAGCATTTCAGCCAAGATGCGCAAGCCTATGCCAAAAGCCAGGGCAGGGTGGGGTTCATAGTGTTTCTGGGAGGAGCTTGAGTTGGTCACAACGGGAGGGGACATTGTTAGACGGGACACTGGGCCTGAAATGGGGGTGTCCCCAGCACCTCACCTTGGAGTTTGATCTTTGGAGCTGAGAAGTGACAAGTGCTTTACATCTAGGTACAGGTGGTTCCAGGTCCTGACGCCAAGAAACAGTGGATGATATCCAGTGACAAGTTTAGGTGACATTCGCTTTCTCTCTCATCTTGCCATTGTCCCTACACAGTGCTGCTCCACCTTCAAACCCACCAGCAATGGTTTCCACTTTACTTTTCAAGTAAGGGACAAAAATACATCTGTGGAATGCCTAATTTTTTTGGCCACACTTGAATTATGATTGCTGGATTATTTTTGACTGTTTTTACAAAGCAGTCAAGAAATGTATGGTGGAAAGAACAGAAAAAGGAAGGCCCATTTTTTTTTTTAAAGCATACTTCATGTTTTCATTATGCACAGACTAACAACGTAAGCAAAAACGGGAAATGTTAGCAAATGTGAAGACCAAAAGTGCTTAATATGTTAATTCTGATTTTGAAAGAAGCCAGGTGCGGTGGTACACCTGGAGTCTCAGCCGCTTGAGAGGCTGAGAAAAGAGTATCATCTGAGCCCAGGAGTTCAGGGCCAGCCTGGCAATATAGCCAGAGCCTGGCTTGTAAAAAATAAAACAAAACCAATCTGCAAGAATGAGTTACTGGGCTGGGATGTGGCTCAAGCGGTAGCGCGCTCGCCTGGCATGCGTGCGGCCCGGGTTCGATCCTCAGCACCACATACAAAGATGTTGTGTCCGCCAATAACTAAAAAAATAAAAATATTAAAATTCTAAAAAAAAAAAAAGAGAGAGAATAAAAAAAAAAAAAAGAATGAGTTACTTGGGCAACTGGTTATAGCATTAGCCTTCTGATTTGGAAAATAATTCACTACACCCTTTACATAATTGTAGAGGCTCCCCTCCATCTCTGAGGATTCTACATCCCCAATTTCAACTCATTGCAGTTGGAAAATATTTGAAAAGACTTGCATCTGTACTGAATATGCACAGACATTTTTATTTCCTATTCCCTAAATACACGGAGTAACAACTATTTACGCAGCATTCTCATTGTGTTAGGGATTACACGTCACTTAGACAGGAGTCGACGTGTACTGAAGGACGTTTTATGCAAGATGTGCGATTCAATTTCACAGGAGGGGCTTGAGTGTTTATGGATTTTGGTATCTGAGAGGTCCTGGAACAACTGTCCCTGCATAATGGGGACAACTGTGTAGGAAATACGCTGGTCCTGGAGTTCAGTGGCAGACCTTGCCTGGCATGTGTGAAGCCTAGGTTCAACCCCAGCACCCCACCCCTGCAAATCAGCTGTTACTTTAAGTGCAAGCAGCGCCAGTCCCTTGGCTGTGTGACAGCTGATCACATCCATGTGACCCATGCTTGGGCAGGGTTCACGGTCTGCAACCTCCGTAAGAAAATTCTTCACCACTTTGAGTGTGACTTGAAAGTCATGTCTGAGGGGGAGAGTGGAACGTGAGCCTGCGGCTTGGTGGTCCCATCCGGCTGACTGTCGCCTCCTCTTGTGACCTTTCTGTACCCCACTTGCCTGCCCTCATCCATGATTGCAGCTTCCTTCCTCCCCATCAGGCACAGAAGGGATCAGGTCACCAGGCCTGTGCCCCACTCAAGGGTCAAGGGCAGGACCCTGGGTACCTGTGAGGGTGCACATTGGTTCCGAGAAGCATTAAAAACACCATAGAGAGACAGGGGGTACCAGGGCGGGGAATTCTCACTTGCAAACAACAGGCCCTGATTTGCATTTTGCACTATGTCATGCAAATCAGGCGTGGTCCTGTGTATAAATCACTAAAAACCATGTCCCTGCACTACAGCAGGCTGGATGAAGGTCTGAGAAAGGACCAACCGGAGAATGACTCACCTTTCCACAAACAAAGGGGTGAGCATCCAGAGAACCAATGTCTCTTCTCAATTCTGAACAAATGCTGCAAAGCATGTTTTCAAATCCCATGGATGCTCTGCTTACAGTTTTAAACAGCTACTCCTGGCCCGGCCCCGTGTGGGAGCCGTGGTTGAATGGCATCCTGCCTGGTGTCAGCAGAAGTGACACACACTGTCCCCAAGCAGGTGCCAGCCATTCGGCACAGTTGGGCCACTCTTCTGGAGCTCAGAAGAACAGCTTCTCAGAAGGCTTCCCCAAGACAGAGTCGTGTGATGTGAAATTGGAACAGACCTGAGCAGGTGCCTCGTGGACAGGAGCCACCCAGGGGTCAACCACAGGGGCTCTCGGGGCTCTGGAAAAGGAGGTTCATCAGCAGCAGAGGTGCTGAGGGAGGTGTGGCTGCGACTCTGGGCTGGGCTAAGTTCACTGAGCTCTTACCAGGCTTTGCTGCCAAGCCAACTGTGTCTTTCTCCAAGTAGATATTCTTCCAGCAGGTCTTCTAAAGCTCTTTACGTACCCAGGAGAATAGGCCTGATGCTTTCTCCCACCTCCCACCAGCATTATGTAACTGGTTTGACTGGTTTGGAGAATATTTTTCTTCTTTGATACTGGGGTTGAACCACTGAGCCACATCCCCAGCTCTTTTTATTTTTCATTTTGAGGCTGGGTCTTGATAAATTGCTGAGGCTGGCCTCCAACTTTCGCTCCTCCTACCTCAGCCACCAGAGTGGCCGGGATTACAGACATGCACCACCATGCCCAGCTGGAAAATATATTGGGAGAGAAAATCTTTTTAAAAATTTCACGTCGTTAAAAAATCAGCAAGCAGAGACACATTTCTGCATGTATTTTAAGTCAGTGGTTCTCAACTGAGTGCAATTTCACTCCCTCAGGGGATATTGGGCATTGTCTGAAGACAATTATGGTTGTGACAATTGGGGGAACCATTGGCATCTAGCGGGCAAGGATCTGTGATGCTGTCAAATACCCTACAATGTATTGGTAGTGCCCCACAGCCAAGAACTGTGCAATCCCAAATGCCAACAGTGTGAGGCTTGACTTAAACAAAATTTTGCACACACACACACACACAGACTCGACAAACCTCATTGAGCCCCTCAGCCCTAGTACAAATATGGAATGCCCATAAATTTACATGTCATCCTTGTGCAAGGGCCAGCCTATTCTCTGGTTCTAATTTCACTGTATGTGCTGCCAAAGTAAGCATTTAAAAAAAAAAAAATCTTAAAAAACAAGACAGTTCCATCCCTCAGCAAATAATCTATCACTGCTTCCCTCAGAGAGGGAGATCTGCTTCAACGGAATTCAGAATATTAATTTATCCAAGACTACTTCTCTTGGGGCAATTATGGGTGAGTCTCCACTAAGCAATTAAAAGAAAGGTGGAGGGGGCGGCCTGCTTAGGCTGAAGAGCAGAGAAGCCCTGCAGCCCTGGGGAATGTCCTGGGGGCTTCACCCGTCTCCATCCTGCCTGTAGTAGAATCCCTAGGAGTTTAAAAACAAAACAAAACACCATCCAGACCCTGGAGACCCAGCTGTCCGGGAGTGGGTCTCAGGCACTAGGCGTTTTCCAAGCCCCTGACGTGATCGCTAAGCAGGCCCGAGGTGCAGAATCATGGGCACAGAGGACTGAGAGGTGGGGTGAGCAGGATCGGTTGGTCAGGGTGTCAGAAAAAGAGCCCAGAGGCAGCAACTTCCAGAAGGAGTCAGGCAGGACCCCAAGAAGAGGAACTTTCTAGAAGAAAACGCTGGGTGGATGTGAGGGGGTGGTGCAGGCGGGAGCTGGGAGATGGCCAGTGGCTGAGGAGGACGCACACTGTAGCCAAGGTGCCTTGGGGGAGCCAGGCCTGTGTCCTGTTCAGTCTGGGACAAGAGGCAATAGGAGCCCTCCAAGGAGTTGGCCTTGATTTTAGAACAGTTTTAGCCTCAAGCCAGAGGGCCACCTCAGCACCCACACGAAAGGCCAAACTGGGCTGAGAGCACAGGTTCAATTATGAGTGGTGGTCACAGGAGCAGTGATTTAGGAAAAGGATACGTTCTCCACGAGCCAAGCTGGCTGGCAGTCCCTTGCTCTGAGCTATTGTCATCTGGGAACCCAAACTATGGGAGTGGAATGAATGCAGCTCTGAGGATCTCACCCCAAACTCGGGAATCCCAGATGCTCCCCAATCTAACTTCTTGAGCTCTGATACGAGGCTGCAAGTGGAAAATGTCACAGTTTTCTGCACAAAACTACTAGAAATATCGCATAAAATTACCTTTATGCCATGTGTATAAGGTGTGTTTGAAACATGAATGAATTTCATGTTCAGACTTGGGTACCAATCCCAAGATATCTCATTAGGAGAGTGCAAATATTCAAAAGTCCAAAAAATACCTGAATGCAAAACACCTGTGGTCCCACGCGTTTGAGGCGAGGGCTACTCAGCCGGCAATACTGAAGTCAACACTACCAGGGATGCCGGGCCAGGGGGCACAGGCAGGCAATCCCAGTGGCTCAGTGCGGGGAGGCTGACGCAGGCTGGTCGTGAGTTCAAGGCCAGCCTCAGCAACTTCGGGAAGCCCTAAGCAGCTTAGTAAGACCCTGTCTCAAAATAAAATATCAGAAAGGCTGGGGATGTGGTCCAGTGGTTAAGTACCCCTGGATGCAATCCCCAGTGCCAAACAAACAACAGTAACGACAAAAGGCTGTCAGGGAGAGCTGGGAAGAAAAGGAGGGGCAGGGTCTTTTCTTAATGCCAAGACTTCTCCTTCCACCTGATTTTAGGGTTTAATGAAACCAGAAACTTCTAGAATGGAGAACAGAGTTTCTCAAGATCAGCAATATGGACACTTGCAGCCAGAGCCTTCTCCGCCGTGGGGGCTGTCCTCTGCACTCTGGGACGCTCAGCAGTATCCCTGGCATCTGCCCACTACATACCAGAGGCACCGCACCCCGGCCCCAGCCCTGTGTGGGACAATCAGAAATGCCTGCAGACATTGCCTAATATCCTCTGTGGGGCAAAATGACCACTGGCTGAGGGCCATTGGTCTAGACCAGTGTTTTTCAAACTGGGGAGGGGAGAAGCCTGTCTCAAAAATTAGTTGGCAGTAAAACCAGATGTGTGAGTGGTATCTAGCACTAGAAGAAGAAGAAGGAGGGGGAGGGGGAGGGGGAGGAGGAGGAGGAGGAGGAGGAGGAGGAGGAGGAGGAGGAGGAGGAGAAGGAGGAGAAGGAGAAGAAGAAGAAGAGGAGAAAACCACACAAAAGTGGATAAATAAGAAAATTCCAGGGCTTTTCACACACGGCAAGAGCAAGGATTATTTCATGAACCCCGATTGCAATTCAGTGCCCATGAGGGTCCTGTGCTTCTATGGGGGGGAGGTCTACTTCTCCTCGTGGACGAGCAGTTCTCTGCAAAGAAGGAATCTCACAAGAGCTCAGAGCAGTAGAGGAGAAACAGCAGCCAGAGGAATGGAGGGTGACCCAGGCCCCCCATCAGGGAGATCAAGTTAGGCTGCAGCCCACCAATAGGAGACACCCACCATGGCAAGGGCCGTCTGCCCCAGAGCATCTTGGGAACATGCAGAACACCCAGACAAGAAGGAGGAGGTCGGAGACCAAGTGCTCACAAGTGCTGCAGGTCTGCCCCTGGGTAGAAAGCAGAGAAATGCTGTCACAGAAAAAAAAAAAAAAAAAAAAAAAAAACCTGTTTACTCTACCCTGTGCTAGTTTTAGGGTGGCCTATTTTGAAGTTTTGTCTTTTCCCTTTAGCTTTACTGGGTCTGTGTTAGGAGCCCCTTTCCACCTAGAGTGGGTGCCTGCAAAAATGTTACACTATAGCATGAAAAAAAGTTTGACTAAGGATGTAGCTCAGTTGGTGGAGTGCTTGCCCAGCATGCACAAGGCCCTGGGTTCAATTCCCAGCACCACCACCAAAAAAAAAAAAAAAAAAAAGTTTGGCTAAGACATATTTCATACATCATAAAATTCCCCCTTGCAACTGTGTAACTCCTTGTTCTGTTTTGAGTGATTTTATAGAGTCAGGCAATCCTGATCCTAATCTGGCTTTAGAACATCCCCCTCCCCCAAAGAGCCTGGAGCCCACTCTAGTCAGTCCCCACTTGTTCAACCATGTGTAGCACCCTTTCAGTGGTTCACTCCTCTTTATGGCTGAATCGTGTTGCATTCATTGTACGACTAGATCATATTTTTAAATCAGTGTTATCCACTGATGGACATTCGGGTCGTTTTCACGTTACAACTCTAGTGACTAATACTTTGCTATGAGCATTCATGTAAGAGGCTATAGATGTGTTTTCATTTCTCTTAGCCAAGTATCTATGATTGATCACATTTTAACACTGAAGTGATCAATTAAAAACCCTTCTTTCTGAGCACTATCAGGGGATTCAGAAAATGTTCTGAGTTGCTTCCTTCTAAGAAATAGAAGTTGAGGGCTTGGTGTTAGATTGCTTTCCTATCTCTTGTGAGGTTCTTGGTTCAATCTCCTGCATCGGTCAGTGTTTAGCAGGAGGGGGACCACAAGTTCCAGGACAGCCTGAGCAATTTGGCCAGACCCTGACTCAAAATAAAAACTAAAAAGGGCCAGGGGTGTAGCTCAGTGGTAAAGCACCCTGGGTGCAATTCCTAGTACCAAGTAAATAAGTAAATAAATCCCCAGTACCACAAAAACTGAGCAAGCAAACAACAAAACCAGTTGTAGGTGATGCTTTACGGAGGGTGACTGTACACTTGCAAATCTCTTCTTTTCATATTCAATATTGAAACAGAAGCAAGGGGAAGGAAGTACCTTGGGAGGCAATTTCCTCATGCCTGTTTATGTGACAGACACAAAAGCAGGGGGTGATTCCCGTCACTTAGAGGACTTTTCACAGCTCTGGCATGAGCTTCTTAGGACCGCCAAGTTCGGCATTAATGGGAGCAGTGGATTATTCTGTATCCCGGGGATGCCTTCTTGTCCCACCATATGGAGACTTGTGTCTTTCGTTTACAATCACTCAACTGATATGTAATCAGTGATATCCACCATTCTGTTTAAGTGTGCATAAGAATACAAATATAAAATGCTATATTTAGCAGAGAACATGAGGAAAAGAAAATTTCCACTCATTACCATAAACACTGAGGCTTTGTGGTATTTTGGAGATGACCCTCAGAAAGAGGCTGCTGATGGGGGATGTTTGCAATGCTCTGGAGCATGCCCTGCCACCCCTTTATCCACCCTCTTCTGGGCTTTGAAGTCTCAAAGAACAGCAATCAGCACTTGGCTTGGATGCTTGACTAATGTTTTCTTCCTTTAACTCTAGAAAGTTACAAATAGGAATTCCAAACAAGCCCAAAGCTGGCTACCATCCACACTTACCCATGGCAAGGGGGACACTGTATCCACTTGTTGCATTGAGGGTTATGGAGAAAAAGGTTACTAAAGTAATTTACACAAGTGGGGCTAATTTAGGACACAGTGTTTCTTTTGGGGAATGCGTGTGGCACGGGGCATCAAACCCAGGACCTCATGAATGGCAGGCAAGTGCTCTCCCACTGAGCTACACCCTGCCCCCCTGCCCGACCCTCTGCATTGCATTTCTTAAATGTTAAAGAAGAGGAATGTTCTGCAACAGGGAATGGCTGATACATCCCGGCATGTAAAATTCCACACAGCGGAATTTTAAGCCTTCATTCCAAGTATGACTTCGAAAAACATTTAGTGACCTAGAAAAATATTTTTAAGGGTAGGTAACTAAATCAGAACGCCAAACTATTCACAGTGTGAGCCCAATTTTATTAGTCACCTCCCCGCCACCCTCAACTCCCATTTTGGGATAGAAATTATTTTCTGCGTAGAGAAAAATGACAGGCCTGTTATGCTTGCAGATGGTAACATGTTTTCCTCTGGGAATTCATCTTTTTTTTTTTTTGGACAGAAAAGGGAGTACGCTCCATTACATAAAAGGTGCTAAATATCCTTTAACATCTAATTATTCAAGTGACACAAGATTTCTTCAGAAAGAACTCTGGCCTGGCGTGGTGGTGCGGTAGCTCCCAGCGACTGGGGAGGCTGAGGCAGGAGGATCACAAGTTCTTGAGACTGGCCTCAAAAAGGCACGGGGATGTGTCTCAGTGGTTAAGCAACTCTGGCTTCAAGCCCTGGCAGCAAAAAACAAAACCAAACCAAAAAACCCCACGCGAATGCAGGCATTTAAATAACTAAGGGGACAGGCTGGCTCCTGCCACGATTCCAAGTATCAGATCTCAGAGGTGACCCTAGGGGGTATCTGATGGGCGCATCACAGGGCCCCGCTGGAGGGCGTTCTTCCTGGATTTGAGGTTTCCTTGCAGGGCGGGGTGGCCAGCAGCAGTTCTGTCCCCCACCCTCTAGGACATTGAGCCGAAACCTGGAGCCGCCCCACGGTGTCCACCGACTGGCCCAACAGCCCTCGAGGTCAGGGCCTGACCTTCCCGTCCCAGGCCTTCCTTTAGGGTCGCCCACCTCCCCGAGCCCTGCCCCTGCACCTCCCCTCGGCGGTCCCCCGTCTGCAGGCCGGGAGCGGGGGGCGCACCCCGCAGGCCTGCGCAGCCGGCGGTGGGGGCGGGGCGGTGCGCTGCTCTTCCAAGGTCCTCGGTAGCTCCGGGCAGCGGCGGGGCGCGGGCGGTGACCTCTTAACAAAGAACAGGTTTTGCCGTCGCCCCTCCCCCGCCCGGGAGGCGGGGGGGGGGGCACGTGACCTTTGCAGGCTTCGCCCACCGAGAGCTGGCAGCCGGGGCGGACCACTGGGGAGGGGACGAAGGGTCAGGGAGGGAGGCCGGCAGCAGGCCCAGGGGGAGGAGGGGGGAGGGGGAAGGAGGGGAGGGAGGGGGTTAGAAAGGAGGGAGGAGGGGGATGGGTGGCGGAGCAGGAAGGAAGGGGATGGAAAGTGGAGGGGGAGGGGGAGGGGAGTTGCAGAGGAAGGAGGGGTGGAAAATAGGGAGGAGGGGGGATGGGCGACGAAGCAGGAAGGAGGGTGGAAAATGGAGGGGGAGGGGGAGGGGCAGCGCGGAAGGAAGGAGGGGAGGGGAGGGGGAGGGGGAGGGGAGTTGCAGGGGAAGGAGGGGTGGAAAGTGGAGGGGGAGGGGCAGCGAGGAAGGAGGGAGGGGTGGAAAGTGGAGGGGGAGGGGCGGCGAGGAAGGAGGGAGGGGTGGAAAGTGGAGGGGGATGGGAGGGACGCCGCCCAGCCTCATTCCAGAGACTGATTAAGATGCAATTGCCAATTTTTTTTTTTTTTTTAACCAGACTGTATAAATTTACAGTTTCCTTTTCAGCTGAAGCAGACAATGCTAGAACACATTGGATTTTCCGTTTCAGAATGCAAATTAAACATAGGCAAGCTCTTGGAAGGCTTAATGAAGGGCTTAAGAAAATAGGAGATTTGAAACCTTGACGCTGGGCTGGGCTAAGAAGCTGTCCCTGGCCTCGGAGCAACGTGGTCTTGGTGTGTGTGGGTTTTTTTTTTTTTTTTTTCTGTTTCTTTAAAAAGAAAATTGCTTAATAATGAAACGGCCGCGAGTCTCCCGTGAACATAACAGGAAGTATTGCTTTAAAAAAAATTTTTTTTTTAATCAGCCTGATTTGTCCTTGGGCTGGGAGCGGTGGGCTTGCCCTAGGCGGCTGCCCAAGGCTCACACCCCGGCTCCTTGTAGCTTGCTCAGCCTGCCGCCCTCCATCCCCAAAGGGTGGCTCTAGAAGCATCCCGAGCCTGCCTCCAGTAGTGACTCTGCTAGTACTTGCCTGCAGACTGGGTTCCTTTCGGTTCCCTGCCCCCTCCTTCCACCCCAGCAGAAGCCCCTCCCCCAACGAAAAGAAAACGCGACGCCCAGCCCAAACCCGTCGGGGCTCTTTCTGTTCTCTTCTCCCCTGGAGAGGTTGGAGGCCTCTCAGTGCCATTCCGTGCACACCGGGCACAACTTAAAACCGGCCTGGCGTGGGGGGCCGTGGGCAAGTGTGTAGTTCACTATCTGTTACCATCTAGTGAAGCCAGACTTGGCGAGTCTCCCAGGACGCCTCTTCGGGGCAGGTGGTGCGCCTTCTTCCCAGGGGAGGGGAGGGAGGGAGAAGGGCGCCCGAGGGGGAAATCCGGATGTGGGTGTTAGCTGCAGGTCTGCCTGGGCAGTCAGGTTAGCAGTTCAAAGAGCCAGACAGCCCGGAGCTCTCACTGGGTGGCTTTAAAAAGTGGGAAGGGGGGTGGGGAGGGATTCTGCAGGACCTGGATTCTCCAGGTGCCCTGGGTTGGTGACAGCGCATCAGGACTGCGGTGTCCACATACTACATGTTGGCCTGGGGGCTGACATTCATGGTCCCATAGCCCTGGAGCCTGGACCTTCAAGATCAGGGTGTCGCAAGGGCCCACCATCTTCTCCCTGTGTCCTCACAGGGTGGCACCTCTGCGTGGGTCTGTGTCCTTCTTATCAAGACCTGGGACCTGTTGGATCAGGACCACCCTCCAGATCTCAGTACCTCCATCACCTGTTTAGAGACCCTGCTTTCAAATACAGACACACTGCAGTGCCCTTGTGGCTTGAATTTGGGGGAGAACATCTCTGAAGGTAGTAAGGGAAGGGGAAACCAGCCAGTACCCTTTATGTACCCTGCCTGGGCACCTCTCAGTGCTGGGGTAGGCAGCCTGGAGGGGCTGGCGTCAGGGAGGGGGAGTGTGTCTCCTTGACAGGGGATGTGGCTTGCTAATATCTTTCTCAGCAGAGTGCTGGGCACTGGAAGGGAGCCCTGGGTAGTCTTGGAATAAAGGAAGACAAGAAGAAGGTCATCCTGTGTGTTTTCAAGATGTTAATTTAATCTTCATTGATTGTACAAGACAGAAACTAAAAGCTTCCTCATCAAAAAAGAGCATTCTGAGCTACTTAGGATCGAAGACAGGAGCCCTCCATTCCTGAACTACTCCCAGCCCATTTTATTTTATTATGATTATTTTTTTTTGTTTTGAGACAGGCTCTCCTTATGTTGCCCAGGCTGGACTTGTACTTGTGATCCTCCTGCAGGTGTGTGCCATTGGGTCCTGCTAAAAGCAGTCTTTCTTGTGGTCAAATGATTATTGATGATTTTCAAAAACAGACTTGGTTGCTCTACTGTTTAGAAATGCAAGCCGGGTGGCATAGGCCTGTAATCCCAGTGGCTCAGGAGGCTGAGGCAGGAGGATCACAAGTTCAAAGCCAGCCTCAGCAACTTAGCAAGGCCCTGAGTAACTTAGTGAGACCCTGTCTCAAAACAAAACATAAAAAAGGCAGGAGGAAGGGGGAGGCTGGGGCTCGGTGGTTAAGTGCCTCTGGGTTCAATACCTAGTATCCCTTTCCCTCAAGAACAAACCCACAAATGTGGGGATCAATATCAAGGCTGTGGCTATTCTGACATTGAGAGTTTTCTCAGCAAGGCTAAAATCTGTTGGAATTTGTGCTTGGATGGCTTTTGTTAAGGTTTGATGTCCATGACCTGTGGCTCAAGACAGCTGCAGATTCCTGGGTGCTTTGGACTGTACACAGGTCAGCCCATCAGTCCAGCCTTGGTGGGTCTCAACAGAGGCATAAGGGGTTCAGTGACAGACAGGATTAGGAGGCTCTCTTGGTTGTGGTGATCTTGCAGGAGCCCTGGGGCACTGGCATGCTTGCTCAGCAGAACACAGCTTGCCTTCCCTGGGTGCTGGATGGTTCCTGGGCATTCATGCCATCTGCCTTCATTCACTGGAAGGAGCCGGTTGAGCACCCCTGAGGCTCTGCGACAGAAATTGTGGGTCACTGGGCAAAGCTGGAGGGCTTGGGCCAATCTGGTCTCTTGATGTTCTTCCAGGTAGAAGGTCATGTTCTACTAAACTGTGCCAGCAGGCGCCTATAATTGGGGGACTGCTAGGAATTACATACCTAAGCTTTTGTAGGAACTTCTGTGAGGTGATTAACAGCTAAAAGGAAGAGATGGAAGCCTGGGTCATTGTTTTGTGTGTTCTGTTGGTTGCATGTATGTGTGGGAAAGGAAAGGAGATTGCTGACTTGGGGCTCAGGCTGGCCGAAAAACAGCATCTCACATCCCTCAGTCAGGGAGAGTTGCTAGGGAAGGATCTATGGTCCGTCATGATCCAGAGACAGATGGATCAGGGCTTTTGATAGAGTTTGTGAAAGTTTTGTTTTGTGCTGGGCTTGCTAAGTGGGTAACAGGTAAACCTAATGAAGATAAAACCACATCTTCTGTATCACTCTTTGGAACTGAAGACAGCATTAAGACTCGGAGGATCATTGAGAAATCCTCATTAGGTAGCATCTGAGCACCTGGGTATAGTCTAGCCTGCAGATCTCGTATGAAGTTTCCAGTTAAATTAACCAGTGTGTTTCTTTCTTCTTTTCTTCTCTTACTCTTCCTGTCTCCCTCCTCCTTCATCTCCTCCTCCTCTTCCCTTTCTAATTGATTTGGGTTTTTTTAAATTTTGTTTTTTATCTTGCAGTGTTGGGGGATTGAACCCAGGGATGCTCTACCATTGAGCTATGTCCCAAGCCCTTTTTAATTTTATTTTGAGACAGGGTCATACTAAGTTGCCAAAGATGGCCTCACACTTGAGATCCTCCTTCCTCAGGCTCCTGAGTTGTGATTGTGGGGTGTGTCCTGCCACCCTGGCCGTCTAGCTCGATTTGGATTTCTAATGCTTGTCATTAAAAGTAGAATGCTGGTGTAGCCACGGAATAGTCCTTCTGTCGGTTCACTTTTTTATTGTGATGCATGACCTATGGACACAGAAGTGCATTCCAGAGACATGCATTGTCATTCTGCAGCAGTTACCCAAATCCAGAAGCTGGATGTGGCCCCTGCTCGGCGGCCAGAGCACCCCACCCCCACTCTCCCTTAACACTGTTTTGACTTGGGGGAAAATCATCTCCAGCACCACTGCTGCGTTTAGCTTATGGTTGCAGGACGGCGGATCAGAGTATTTTTTTTGTATCCAGAGTTTACTGTACAGGATCTATTGAAGCCCATCCATCCAAGGAGCTCCTGTTGGAAACAAACCGAAACGTTGTGCGCGGCTCTGTGCACAAGTCCCATCTTCCACCAGCCCAGCCATCTGCCTTCCTTGGTCCACATCCAAGCTCCCCACGGCTGCTGGAGAAAAATTGCACGACCGAGCAAATTCGTGTTACTACAGAATCTTGATCTTCAACCCCAGCTGGGCCCTCGTGGGAGCAAGCAGTGCTGTGTGCTCTGTCACCCGTCCTCAGTGCCAACGACATCAGGCTGTTCCTGTTGTCCCCGGCCCCTGCCCTGAACACTCTGCTGTGGACCTTGCCTCCTCCCGGCCATCACTGGGTCCTTCTGTGTCTCAAATTAGCTGTGATGAATCTTTTCTATAACCCTAAAGATTGCATTTCTTGAAGCTTACCTTAATTACAAGACCTTGTTCCAAATAAGGTCACATTCTGAGGTTCTGAGAGTTATGATTTGGGTATCTTATTTTATTCTACTTTTTATTTTGAGATAGGGTCTCACTGAGTTGCTTAGGGCCTCACTAAGTGGCTGAGGCTGGCCTCCAACTTGCGATTCTCCTGCCTCAGCCTCCCAAACTACTGGGATTACAGGCGTGCACCACCATGCCTGGCTCATTTTTAATTGGCTTTCTCATTGTGGTAATATAGAGATAACCCAAAGGTTACCATTTCAACCACTTTTAAGCCTACTGTTGATGGCACCAAGTACATTCACAATGATTTTATTTCATCTTATGGAGGAATTCTAGCATGAACATGGGATAGCTTCAGGCAAGCTTGAAAGTGCAGAGGATGTTTGGTAATTTTTTTTTTTTTCAGTTGTAAATGGACACATATCTTTACTTTTACTTACTTATTTTTATATGGCGCTGAGGATCGAACCCAGTGCCTCACAAGTGCTAGGCGAGTACTCTACCACTGAGCCACAACTATCCCCTCTTTCTTTTTAAACCTATGAGAAAAAGAAACCTTCTCATCCACTAACAAAGTTGGGAATTTGATAGAGTGATTTCTTCTAGTACAGAAAAAAGAAAAAACCCAACTCAGGTAGGAGCCCTGGGCCTGACACAGGCTATGGTGTTTTGCAGTGAAATCATGTTTCCTATCTTGGAGGAAGCTTTCTGGTTTGCAGGATAAAAGGATCACAAGATTGAGTGGGCGTGCTGTCAGGAAAATCAGACTAAAACATGACGCTGCTCCAAATGCCACAGTCCCCAGGGACCTGGACAAGTGCCCCTGCAGTTCCGGGCAGTAGACAAGGTCTCGTAATACCTCATTGGTGACTGAGGCGATAAGCTGAAAGGGCAAGAGGAAACACTAGGAAAGAGCAATGCTGATGACTTCACGGGGGATGGGATTATCTTATTCTCTTGGGTTCTAAAGTTCACCTCATCTCATTAATGTGCACTCAGGTTTTTGATTTTTTGCCGATATTGGGGGTTGAACTCAGGGGTGCTCAAGCACTGAGCCACATCCCAAGCCATTTTTATTATTTTATTTTGAAACCGGGTCTTTCTAAGCTGCTGAGGCTGGCCTCAAACTTGTAATTCTCCTGCCTCAGCCTCTCAAGTAGCTGGGGTGACGGGCATGAGTTGACGGTGGTGAGCTTGGGGTGCAGTTTTTTTTTTTTTTTTTAAATTGTTCCAACTGAAAGCTAACCCTCATTCTGCAGGAAACACCTTTTGAGCCATCATTAGCTAATGGATCAATGGTGAAGGGCCCTGAAACCTGATCTCTGTAAACTGGAAAAAGCATGATGTCAGGAAAGGCTCTCTGCTCTTTTGGGGAGAAAGTTTCTCCCACGTGATTTTTTTCAAGATGAGTAAAAGGAAAAGTGCTCGATTGTGGCTGTGGCTGTCACGAGGTCATTTTCTCCTTTGCTCTTTGGGCCTCCTCTTAGTTGACTTGTGGAATTTGCATTGTGTGAATTCTTTCTTTGTAAGGAGTGCCTTAGGGTCCTGGTGACACAAAACGTGTCTTTTCTCTGTTTACGCTCTGCTTAGAGGAGGTGGCCATGTTTCCTGAAGCACACTGCACTGACCCAGGGCTGATGGTTTTCTGGGTCCCCCGGGATGCAGCCTGGTGTATCTGAGTGACACCCCGCAGCCCTGGGGCGGACCAGGTTAGCATTCATGGATTTATCAGTTGGCAGGCTTGCTTGCCCAGGTGACTTTCAGAATCAATTAAAGGTGGCCTGGTGCACACAGAGTGGAGGCTCCGGCAGTATCTTTGGGGGCGCTCAGGCTGGGGGAGGAATCTCACCAAACCCATCTTTCACAGGCTGCGTTGGATAGGATGTGGTCACAAGTGGGACTCGAACAGCAGCCAGTCTGAATTTATACACATGTCATGTGCAGAGCACACGGCACTTCCATGCCTTTGGAAAAACAATGGAAATGTTCTCAGCAGTCACTTTTAACCTTCTCATGTTGAAGTGATGCTATTTTGCCCACGTGGTCATGAGCCATCCAACTATGTTTGGTCACCAAGGAACCTCATATACAATGGTGGTCCAATGACATCACTAAGAGATGTCTGTAAATGCACTGGGATATTTGCACAATCATGAGATAGCCTAACAAAATGCTTCTCAGAGTGTATCGCCGTGCATTACTGTACTGGGCTGAATTATATCAAATGAACTTAAAGAGAAGAAAAAAAATGGATGAGGCTGCTAGCCCGGGACCATGACTTGTGTCAAAGCTTCCTGGATCCCACTATAGGTCGCGGTCATCTGCCAGGAAGAAGCAAAGGAAACCCAAGAGAGTTGTTATTGTCCTAAGTCCTATAAAAGTGCACAGGGGCACTCGTAATGTACACTCCATTTGGAAAACAGTAACACCATCCCACAGACGCTGAAAAAGAAGAAACCTCCGCAGTGGGGGGCTTGGATCACCGGCAGAGTCAAAGGAGGTTTTACAAAGAAGGGTTGAAGTGGTAAATCTCTTTCCTCACCCAATTAAAGCGTTTTATCTGCTGAGAACACCCAGGCTCTATCCCAGAAGAACTCACTTTGTGGGATTGGAAAACATGCTATCGTGTAAAAGCTACTGGGGATCACTTTCAACAGAACAGACCACAGAGCAAAATGTGGCACTCATGAACTTCTGGGTTTGATCACCAGCGTGGGCTGGGGTGGGGGAAAAGAGAGAAAATCATAACAGGCAGATATATTTTTGTGAGATGGGTGAGTGAACTGGTGCACATTGGCACCATTGATACATTGGTGCTTATCTGGTTTTCTTTGTGGGGGGCAGGACAGAGATTTAGCAGTCTATCAGGATCAGAAACAAAAAACCTATAAAGAAATTTATTAAAATAAAATTTGATTTATTGCCTTCTCTTGCCAGTGTCCAGGGCAACTGGGAACGATTTGTAGCCCTTCAGTGTTGCCTGCGAATCATGCCTGAGTATCCAATGCCTAAGTTGAATTTCGATTCATTGTTGCACATTTCAAACTAAGAGTTTCCAGCTTTAGAGGAAGTCTTGTGGGCCAGGGACAGCTCTTCTCTGTCTCTTCGTATGGAATGTGTCTAAAGCCCAGGTGTTGTGGTGGAGAAGGACTAAGGTACACAGTGTGTACTTCCAGTGTGATGGGAACAGTGCTCAGCATTTGACCTATTTTTTCCCCCCATCTTCAAAATTACCCTTTGAACAGTACTGAGACAAAATCCTTAGTGAGATAAATGTGTGACTGACTCCATTTAAGTTCTCTGACAAAATTCTCTATCACTGAAATGGCTTTTCCAAGGGATATAAATTGAGACACCAATTATCAGCGTGATCCTTTTCAAATGTTAGTCTAAGACTTCCTAAATTATTTCAGAGATCCTCAGTGGGCATTCCCCCGCCCCACCCCCACACACCCTCCATCCTTCCTTCCCTTCTTTCTCTCTCTGTAGCTTCCAGGAGCAAAGCATTGTCAGGAGGGACAGAGGGCACTCAGTGTTTAAGTCCCCCTGGACTTCCTCACTCTCTGCACACCAGCCCCAGGGCACATCTGGATGGATCCCAGCACTTCCTACCTGGGCTTGACCTGGACAGCTGCATCTCAGCCTTGCCCGAACCCCACCAGCAATGCCGCTTGCCCCAAACCTGCCCCCAAACCCATCCAAGGCAGGAATTCTCAGAGCAACAGGTGGCTGTCACATTGCTTGGACATCTGTGACCACTTGGTAGTTGCCAGGGCCTTTGGATTCAAGAAAAAATATCTATAGTCTTTATAAAAAAAAAATCTGCCATTAAACTCTGGTTAAGAATCGTGCACACCGCATGTAGCTAGGACTCTGTCATTTTCTCCAGCTATGAGTTGGTCATTGTCCTTTACAGTTTCTTCAATGGCTCTGATAGCTTTGGAAAAGTCTAGGGCAGTGGTCGTCTTAATATGCAATAATCTGTATTTGTATAATTGCTTTTTTTTTTTTTTGCTTCAATTCAGGTTGGGCATGTTTGGCAAGAATCCTTCAGACACTTTTGCGATGACTTGACCTCCTGGGCTGTGGAGTTGGTGCTGTGTCCCTCTCATGAAGGTGCATGAGGACATTCTGTAGTCGGGTTGGCCTGGTCTTGTCTTGGCTGGGTGTGGTAAGCTAGTCAAGCAGGTGTCCACCAGACCTCCACATTGGGCCTGTGCGTCTGTCCTGTGCAATGAGTGAGTAACCCGGGGTGGTATTCTGAGCTCATGAATATCTGTTCACAGCCATGCACCGTCTTTTCTTTTTGTACCAAGTCACAGACTGGTGAATTACTGACACTTTCGTTTCTGCTACAAGTACTTAGATGAAGTCCCCCAGGGAGCAGAGATTTTACTTCTCTGTCCTTTAGTTTTGAGCAACATTATTGACTCGTGGTTTCATTTTTGGTTATATGTCTTGTCATCAATTACTGTCATGATTCTTTTTGAGGCTCAGCTTGTCCCCAGATGGGCCCATGAGAGCTCTTTGCCTACCATCATGCTTAAAAGGTAGTGATTTCCCCTCTGCAACTTCTATATGCAACATAGTTAAAAAAAAAAAAAAAAAAAAAACTACATATGAATTTGATGTCTTTTTGTTAGTGTGTTTCACCCAATCTCTTGCTTTAGCCAGAAGGTACACTGCAGTTAATGTTGGCATTGAATGGTATCAGTGGGCTAGATGCTTGCTGGGGACCAAAGGGAAAGTGTATTTTCTTCTTTCTTTCTTTCCTGGGAATTAAACCCAGCAGTGCTCTGTCATTGAGCTACATCCCCAGCCATTTTGATTATTTCTTCTGAGATAGGGTCTTCCTAACTTCCTATCAGGCTGGCTTTGAGCTGACAATCCTCCTGTCTCAACCTCCCAGGTTGCTGGGATTACAGGCATGAGCCATTGTGCCTGGGCTTTTTTATTTTTATTTTTTTGATATTTGGGAGTGAATCCAGGGACGCTCAACCACTGAGCCACATCCCCAGCCCCTTTTAATATTTTATTTAGAGTCATGGTCTCACTAAGTTGCTTAGGGCCTAGCTACATTGCTGACGCTGGCTTTGAACTCACGATCCTTCAGCCTCAGCCTCCGCCTACCGAGCCACTGAGATTACCGGCAGGTGCCACCATGCCCGATGGGAAGCTGTATTTTCCTAAAACATTGTGGTTTACCTTGTTGAGTCAAGAGTCAAATTTGGCAAACATTTTATGACAGTTGGAATTCACTGACCAACTAAGGGAGTTTTTTTTTTTAAGATTTTTTTAAAAAAAATATTTTTCTAGGCGTCAATGAATCTTGTATGAATGTATGTATGTATGTATTTATTTGTGGTGCTGAGGATCGAACCCAGGACCTCATACATGCCAGGCAAGTGCTTTACCACTGAGCCACAGCCCCAGTCATCAAGGGAGTTTTTATGTCAACACACAAGATAAAGCCCTAACTCTTAGTGCTGTGGTTTGAGAAGAAAGGCATTTTTTTTTTCTTTTGGAAAAGTCACAATAGATAAATTTCACGTGTTTTTTACACTGCTGGGGGTGAAACCCAGGATCTCAAGCACGCTAGGCAAGCGCCCTACCACTGAGCTATACCCCAAACTCCTAGGGATTTTGTGCATGTGTGTGCTGTGGTTGATATGCATGCTATGTCTGTGTGCACATGTGCACTGGTCTGTGGTAGAGGGCACGTGCTGTTTGTGTGAGTGCTCATGCATGAGTTGACCCGTCATAGATAAGTGTGTGCCTGTGTGTGTGGGTGTATATGCACTGATCCACGGTAGAGGGCACATACTGTTGGTGTGTACGTGCATGGATTCCTGCACCATAGATGGCGTATGTGCTGAGTGGGTATGGTTAGCTCCATAGGAAGGATCTAGAACTCACGAGAGGCTGTTTAGTCCCTTTGGGTTGCTCTAACAAAATGCTGTAAACTCAATGGTTTTCAAAAGCCGGAAACATTTCTTGCAGTCCTGGAGGCTGGAAGTCCACAGGAAGAAGGTGCTGGCGTATTCTGTGAATCTGTTGGGGCAGCTTCCCGGTTCATAGATGGAACCTTCTTGCTGCGTCTTCACATGGTGGAAGGGGCAGGGAGCTCTCTGGATCTCCTCTATCCCGGAGCCTCATCCCATTCCTGGGGTGGTGCCATCATGACCTCAGCCCCTCCCAGAGCCCCTTCCATATACCAGCACCTTGGGGTGATGATTCAATGTGGGAACTTGGGGACACACATACTCAGGGCATTGCACTGGTCAGAGGGCTAGTGTCTTAGTCTTCCTGGGCTGCTGTAACAAACACCCCATCCCGGGGGGCTTATAGACCCCAGACCCTGACTGCTCTCAGCTCTGGAGGCTGCAGCCCCAGGTCCAGGTGTAGCGGACACGGGGGTCTGCTGAGGACTGCTTCCTGGCTCCTAGATGTGCCTTCTCCTGAGTCCTCACAGGGCGGAAGGGCAGGGGGCTCTCTTGATCTGTTTTATAAGGACTCTCGTCCCACTCATGGGGCTCCACCCTCATGACCCCAGCCCCTCCCAGAGCCCCACCACCAACACCATCATCTTCTAAGTCAGGAGTTTTGCAGAGGACACAGACATTTAGACCCCGGTGCTATTTGACGTCTGAATCACAGCAATCTACCTTTAAAAAGCAATCCCACTCTTCCCTGGTGGAGTTATCTCAGGGTGGATAAGGTAATGCAGACTGCGGTCTCATTTGTGCTTTTTGAAAGTGGTCGCAGGGTCAGTGGGTGGTTAGAGTTTGCCAAACCTCCCGAGGTAGCCCCGGTTTTCCCTTTTCCTGCTTGTTAATCAGGCTCAGAGAGCACTAAAACCTTTTGCTAAGTTAGTAAGATATCAAGAAGAATGATTGCAGAGTGCAAAAACAGCAGGAAGAAGGATGGCAGGTCAGATGGTGAAGATCTGTGCGGTACACCGAGTACCAGTGCCTTTTCCTCCCAGAAGGTCCTGGGTGGTGGTTTTTCCTGGATTCCCTTGTGCTGGTGGCGATGGGCTTTGTCCCTGGGGCAGAAGCACACACTGAAATGTTCCCGGCACCATAAAGTCGTCCTTGGGTCCTGGGTCATTTCTCTCTGTGAGTGATCAAACACTTGGAAAATCTTTGAAACTGTCTCTAGATCTTTTTTTTTTTTTTTTTGGTGGTGGGGGGGGAGGGGGTACCAGGGATTGAACTCAGGGACATTTTTCCCACTGAGCCCCATCCCCAGCCCTATTTTGTATTTTATTCAGAGACAGGGTCTCACTGGGTTGCTTAGGGCCTCCCTTTGGCTGAGGCTGGCTTTGAACTCACGATCCTCCTGCCTCAGCCTCCTGAGCCACTGGGATTACAGGTGTGAGTCACCGTGCCTGACTCTAGATCTTAAATGTCGCACACTTATGCCTTTTTCTAAGGAAAAAGACAATGGGGAAAAAAAATCAAACTGATTTTTTAAATCTGTCAAAGTCATAGATTCATATTGATGAAAATTTAGAACCCACAGACTGTGTCTTCCTACTGTGCCTTCAAGCTCTGGTCTCCTGTTGGCCCCATGGATCCTTCTTCCTGGGAGGCAGGGCCAGAGCAGGCCAGAGAGGACTCCCAGGTGGCCGGAAGCCCTGGGAGAGTTCTTCTTCCCCAAAGGTGGGAATGATGACCCTAGCAAGCCCCAGAGACCAAGAGGGTGGCTGAGGCAGGGACCAAGGGAGAGGGCAAGTGTGTCTAAGTTCTTGCTTTACTTCTAAGAACTGAGGTGATAAGTTTGACCATTCTGGAAATTTCCTTCATCCAAGCATATGTTACTGAACAAAGAATTATGAAACTGTTATTAAATGAAAGGCTTGGGGACAGGCGAACATATGATGCTCCAAATGGCTTTAGCTGCGGTCAATTCCTGGACTTCAGGGACTCTGTGCCCAGGTACCAAGTATGCAGAACGCCATGATGGTGGACAAAAGTCTTTTAAAGGAAGATTCTTGCTTACTGTTCTGCTTTCCCTCTGGTGTTAATAAATAGGTGAGACCACTCCATGCCCAATGGTGCCTAACTGGCCCCATTAAACTCTAGTCATCCTTAGTATTCATGGGAGATTGGTTCCAGGACCCTCCCAGATACCCAAGTCATGGAGGTTCAAGTCCCTAATATGAAATTATGCACCATTTGCAGAAATCATCCTCCCATGTACTTTATTTATTTTGGTACTGGGGAATGAACCCAGGGGTGCTTGACCACCAAACTACACCACCATCCCTTTTTATGTTTTGAGATAGGGTCTGGTTAAGTTGCTTAGTGCCTGGCTTTTGCTGAGGCCGGCCTTGAACTTGCGATCCTCCTGCCTCAGCCTCCCGAGCTGCTGAGATTACAGGCATGCGCCACTGCACTTGGCTTTTACGAATTTCAAATTCTTGATCTAGCATGCTGTAACCGTCTGCATGCTTTTTAGTCACATTTTTGGGGGTCTGTTCTTTTCCTGATCATTTCTGATGCCTTTGCCCTAAACCGAAACCAAAAAGCAATGCAGTGCTTTTCCTAATGGGGGAAAGTGGGGTGACATTGACACCACTAGTGCTGGATAGCAACAGCTGTGTGGATGGAAAATTCGGAGGAGTCTTTCTGTTGCGATGGTTTTCATTTTTATATGCACAAAGAAATGTGTGTTTGTCTGAATTCAGCTGTTTGAAAATTCACAGAAAGTATGAGATAATATTTGTCTTTGCCGTTTAAGCGACTTTAATAGCAGAAGAGATGCGGTTTGGTCAAAGAGAGTTGGAATACACGGTATCTGTCACCAATACTGTGCTAAACACCAAGGGAGGTTTAAAAATCCATTAGGTTCAAATCCTGGTGAATACAGTAAGACCTATGCTTGTGAACTAATTCACAGTTTTGCTTTTTTCATGGAAAGAAAATGAAAGATTGCTCTTTGACACTGTCACAGTTCATGGAAGGGGTGAGTTTTGAGCTGTACCTTTTTTATGTTATTTTTTTTAGTTGTAGATGGACACAATACCTTTATTATATTTATTTATCTTTACACAGTGCTGAGGATCGAACCCAGCACCTCGCATGTGCTAGGTGAGTGCTCTACTGCTGAGCCACAACCCCAGCCCCTTGAATGTACTTTTTGGGATGGACAAAGCTTCCTTTTAAGAGCTGTTGAGCCAGGTGCAGTGGTGCATGCCTGTAATCCCAGAGGCTTGGGGAAGCTGAGGAGGAGGAGGATCGTGAGTTCCAAGCCAGCCTCTGCAACAGTGAGACTGTAAGCAACTCAGTGAGACCCCGTCTCTCATAAAATACAAAATAGGGCTGGCGATGGGGCTCAGTGGTCAAGTGCCCCTGAGTTCAATCCCTGGTACCCTCCAAAAATAAAAAGAGCTGTTGAAGTCAGGCACACTGGGGCACATCAATAGTCCCAGTAACTCGGGAGCTGGAGAATTGCAAGTTCAAAGCCAACTTGGCAATCTGGCCAGCTCCTCAGCACCTAATGAGACCTTGTCTTACTGAAAACAAGAATTGAAGAATATACATGGAAGATGTTTGTGTGTTGTAAGTGGTCTGTTTCCCTACACATGCCCACCTGTGGTACAGTTTAACTTGTAAATTAGGTACAGTAAGAGATGGACAAGAGTAAAAAACAGAACTGTCTGTTGTCATAAAAGGTCTGTGAATACGATCTCTCCTTTTTTTTAGAATATCTTACTATACACCATTTCACTTAGAGGAAGCATTTCTATTTGCCATATTCAAATTGCCAGCATGACTATTCTTGTACTTTAGAGCCACTATTAAGTAAAACAAGGTGACTTGAACACAAGCACTGTGATACTGTGATAGTCCTTCTGATAACCAAGATGGCTACTAAATGACGAATGGGTGGGTAGCATATACAGCATGGATACCGTGGTCAAAGGGATAATTCACATTCTGGGTGAGACATTCTAGGACAGTGAGAGATTTCATAATGCTACTTGGTATGGCAAAAAATTTAAAGCTTTACAAATTGTTTGCTTCTGGAATTTTCCATTTAATATTTTGGGACCATAGTTGATCTCAGATCACTGCAGCCACCGAAAGGGAAACCTTAAATAAGGTGACACTATATGTTGAATCATATGGGCCTGGATGCTTTTACTCATTACCATGTTGAGAGATGTAACACTGCCATTATGTGCTTCAGAGATGTAACTGTCTCCCAGTAGGCTCCACCTCTTAAAAACTCCACCACTGGACTGGGGATGTGGCTCAAGCGGTGGTGCGCTCGCTTGGCATGCGTGTGGCCCGGGTTCGATCCTCAGCACCACATACAAACAAAAACGTTCCTCAGCACCACATACAAACAAAAACGTTGTGTCTGCTGAAAGCTTAAAAAAAATAAGTAAATATTAAAATTCTCTCTCTCTCTAAAAATATATATATATATATATATAAAAACTCCACCACTTTCCAGTAGTGCCACAGGCTGACCCTTAACACATGGACCTTTGGGGGACACTTAGCCAAATCACAGTAGTCATGTGCCCAGGAATAGGGGTGTGCCGTTTCAGTAGAAACCTGTAGGTAGTGTCCCTTAGCGGTCATATAAACTGATGCTCCTGCCAGCCGGGAGTGAGTTTCCACTTGTTCCACTGCCTAGCCACAGGTGGGCCTATAAAGCCATACTGGGCCATACTGGGCCTCCCAGGGCTTTCTTGTATACCATTTGGACTTCCTTTGTGAACAGAACTTGATTTCTAATCCAGGCAGCCTTGCTTCACTTTGCTGCCCCATTGAACCCCAAAGATATACATCAGTGGCCCCCTCTTGCAGAACAGACTGAATCGTCCTTCCATGATTGGAGAGGAACCTGACTGAAGACACTGGTTGGACATCCTTCTTCACTCTTTCTCGTCTTGCTTCTTAGATTAGATCCTAAAGCGACTCCAGACAATAGCTAATCAATAGGGCGTCCTTGAAATTTTGAAATATGGTTTGAAGTTTTAGAGTTTTGAGTCCTTTTATATCCAATTCTGGGAAAATAATTTCTAAGTTTTAAATTGAGCATCATTCTGGAGAGAAAGATGAAACAGATCTCATGACATTCCACTCTGGGATATGAATCATCACTTTGTCCAGTGTATCCACAGTGTATATGCTACCCTCCTTTTGATAATTTGTGGCATTCTGGTTACCAGATTGACTGTTACAATATCACAGTGCTTTTGTCAAGTATGGGTTATGTTTAAGTAACACATATTTTACTTCAAATGGCTCCAAAGCACAAGAGTAGTCATGTTGGCCGTATTATGTTATATTATTAACATTGTTCCATTTTATTATTAGTTGTTGTCAACGTCTATTTATATCTAATTAATTAATTTAGTACAGGGATTGAACCCAAGGGCACTTAACCACTGAGCTACAACCTAGCCCTTTTTGTTTTTTTATTTTTTATCTTTTTTTTGGTACTAGGTATTTAACCCAGGGGCACCTAATCACTGTGCCATACCCCCAGCCCTTTTTTGTGTTTTATTTAGAGACAGGGTCTCATTAAGTTGCTTAGGGCCTCGTTACATTGCTGAGGCTGACTTTAAACTTGCTATCCGTCCTGCCTCAGCCTCTGGAGCCACTGAGATTACAGATGTGCCTCACGGTGCCTGGCTTATTTTTTATTTTGAGACAGGGTCTCACTGACTTGCTCAGGGCTTAAGTTGCTGAGGTTGGTCTTGAACTTGCAATCCTCCTGCCTCCCAATTAACATAGGTGTGTGCCGGTGCACCCAGCTACTGTGTCTCATTTATAGTTAAACTTTCTCGTATGCACAGTATATATTTGTTTTGGTGCGATGCAATTTCATATACCCGCTGGGGGTCTTGCAATGTATCCCCTAAGGATAAGGGGGAGCCCTGTAATTCTCAGTTTGTGTTTGGTTGCAGTTACTTGAGAGTGCCCCAAATTCTCTGGGGGAATTGTTCTGAAGCAGCTGGCTCTTCCTGGTGCCATATCTTCTAACCATATGTGACTATTTATATCTAAGTGAAGTACATGGGTAACTAATGAGTCATGACTTAGTCACTAGCTGAAATGCAACGTACTAATAGTTGGCTTCTCCATCATCCTTCCCACATCTCAGGGGCTCCATTGCCACGGGGGCCACCAAATCTGACAGCAGCGTTTGTACATGTGATGCTGACTTCTGTTTCAGTGGTCACCATAAAAACGCATGGTCTTCCACCTGATCACCCCGGCAACATTTGCAGGTCCCCGGGTTTCCTATTTCAGGTCAAAGCTTTCCGCTCTTTGTTTCTTTCACACATTACTATTTTCTCCCCACCCTCATCCTCACTGTGAAATAAAATCTGGGTGATGAGGCACTTCCCACATTGAAAATCCATTGCAACTGGGTGTCGAGTGTTGATTTATTGTGCGTGTGCAAACAACTCACTAGCCCGGGCAAATGCTGTTTTAATGAGGGTTTGGGCTCCCCTCTGTGGCCAGGGGTTGAGTGAGGTCAGCACCAGGCTGGGCCACTCCTGTCTGGGCACCTGCTGCCCCAAACCTCCAGGCAGCTGGAAACGGGGAAGCCTAAGAATGAGGGACGGAGGACCCAACAACATACTTGGGCTTAGGACGATATTTTTTATTTTTGCCTGTTTTTGAAAAACATTCGTACGTCTTATGCCTCAAAATGATTTTCTGCATTCACAAAAATCCCAACTCCGGTGATTTTCCTTCTTCCTTCTTAGAGGTGGAATTTGTTCCTGTTTGGGTCAGCAAGAAGTGAGAGCAAAGTCCCCAGGGTCATCTCCTGGTGTCACACAGATTTGGATAGTGGTTCCTTCTTCATCCCAAAATACGCATTGGGGGTTTACCACTTGATCAGCACTGAATATGCTCCTGGGTTTTAGGGTACAGTTGTCCTCCTAGCTGTTGTGATCTAGGTAGCAAGGCTAGTGTTAAGCATCAAGAACTGCAAACAGGCCGAGTGCACGCCTGTTACCCAGCAGCTCGGGAGGCTGAGGCAGGAGGATCGTGTGTTCAAAGCCAGCGTCAGCAAAAGTGGGGCGCTAAGGAACTCAGACCCTGTCTCTAAATAAAATACAAAACTGGGCTGGGGATGGGGCTCAGTATTGGAGGGCCCCTGAGTTCAATCCCCAGTACCCCTCCTCCCCCCTAAAAGAACCATGAATAGGTACAAAAATGTGATGTAATTGGCAAAGACTGCGCTGGCTGTTAGGGGAAACCACACACTGAGGAGGCCGAAACATTCAGATTTTGCCCAAAAGGCCACAGAGAAAGGAGCGCTGTGAAAGCCAAGGACACGGGCTTTGGGGTCGGGACCTCTGGGTTCAAATTCCTGGTGCATTGCTTATATCCGGCTGCAGAACAGATCGTCACCTCACAGTTTAAAACAATCAACAGCATTATCAGTGTTTCTGGGCGTAAGAATTTAACTGGGGGGTTCTGATCCAGGCCTTCTTGTGAGACTGCAGAGAGAAGCTTTAGCTGGGGTGGGTGGATCTGCTTTCAAGATGAGTCACCAGGGTGGCTTTGGGTGGAAACCCTCTTTTTTGGTCATTTGGTCATTTAGTCTTTTTCTTGCCTTTCTTCCCAAAGGTCAGTGTCAGAAAGGTTGAGAAAAGTTGGCTGAGGAAAGATATGTGATTGCAACAGAGACCATTTCTTGGTTCCTTTGAGCAATCTTAATCAAGCCAGTGCTCAGATCTCCATAATTGACGCTCTGCCACAGGCTTCAAGTTTGAAGGAAATGAGGTACAGCACCGACTTTTCCAGAATGCATTCATTGTTAGGTGTTTCTGGAATTATTGAGCTGGCCCAGGGCTGTCAGAATCATTTATGTGGCTAGTTCATGTTGCACAACTCTGTGAATGAACAATGAGCAGATGAAATCCAAGTGGGTCTGTTGGTTTGAAATGACTGTCATGATGATCTTTTTCTTTTTTCTTTTCTTTCTTTTTCTTTTTTTTTTTTTTTTGTGGTGCTGGGGATTGAACCCAGGGCCTTGTGCATTGAGGCAAGCACTCTACCAACTGAGCTACGTCCCCAGGCCTGAAATGCTACATTATAGTTTTGGACATTAGACAAGATATCTCAAAAACAAACTGAACAAAAAATGGAGGTCATAATCTACCATAATCCTGTGTCATAGTTAAACATTATCCAGTGATGATTCCCCAGCCAATAATTTTTCAAGGAAACTACATTTACTCAGGATGATGTTTTTAGCAATATCACGAATGTGATTGCTGTTATTCTCCTAAGGAGCTTGATCTTGGCGAGCATTTACAGGATTCATTATTTTCTCTGAATGATGAGGTTTTTTTTTTTAAAATAAATCTTCCTAATAACGAATTATCCAGTCCTTAGCACAAAAGAAACTGAATTTATTGTTTGCACTGTTCATAGTTTCATGTATTTCCAGCAGACAGATCACAGGGGCAGGCTGAATTCATTTTCCAATGTATGAATTGCTACATTTTCTCCAGTTACATATTTCTTATAATGTCCAATAGATCAGTGATGCTTTAGAAGCTGGTTCTGAGTTTGAATTGGCCACTATGTTGCCTCTTGTCTTAAAACTGATCAAGAACATGGACAGTTTAATGAATGTTCTAATACACACCAGTTCAGAGCAACAATTAAATCTGTTCTCATGGCTACTTGACATCAATCCATCCATCTCCATGCTTGACAGAACATTTCCCAAGAGGTACTCTGACTTTGCAATTCTCTTATAGCAGGTGAATTACACAATAGAACTGGTTTATCAATAGCAGTCTTATCAATCAGGGAAAGCCCTGTGCAGTGAATTTCTTTATACATTGATTTAACATGTGTACTGTTGGCATCACGGCCCTGATTGTCAGGTTGCTGGAATTTCCGACACAGCAGGCATGAAATCCCTGTAAGTGGGACTCTCAGGCTTTGGGGGATTCCGCTATGTTCTGCTCTTTGGGGTAGATCAAAAGATAACTGGTTGGAGAGGCATTGAGATTTATTAATGAAAGCAATCAAGGCGTAGAGTCAGGTCTAAGGGTCCAGAGTCTTTGGTGTCTGACATTGCCAGTTCAAATCCTTGGGGCTGGGGATATAGCTCAGTGATAGCACCCTTGCCTAGCATGCACAAGCCCTGGGTTCAATCCCTGGCACTGGAAAAACGAAGAAGAAATCCTTAACTGGTCTCCTACCAGCTGTACCAATTGGGCAGAATTTCTCCCTCTCTCTGGACCCTCAGCGTCCTTCCTGTGGAAAGGGGGTTATCAATTGTACTCAGCCCAAAGGTTATTGAGGAATTAAATGAGTTGGACAGTTTTATGTTTAGACAACAGTCTGGTCATAGAAAGTGCTCAAAAACAAATTTTAAAAGCACACCCAAAAAGCCAACTTGTACCGTGTTTCTTTTCCCTGGAGACAAAGAATAAAAAAATATGATCCAGAAACACAAGATTACAGGCTAGTTTTTGACTAAATTGTCTTCTTTTATTTTTATAGGCTATTTCCTCATGGATTTGGAAGGTGAGCTTTGGACAGGGATGGCGGCGCTGTGGTTGGAGAACATTCAGGCTGAATAAAGGACTATTAAACTGACCTTTTATATTTTGGGTAATTACCCAGAATACAGAGGCAGTTTTCCGTGCTTGAGAAACTTCCTGCTATGGTGGGAGAATCGTCTTCATTTTTGTTTTAAAATTTATTGTGCACGACAGGCTGTGTTCTCTTGGGAGGCCTTCTGAATACTGGGTTTGTTTCATGAGCTGAGGTTTTCTACCTCTCTATGAGCTCCCCTTCATTTGATTCTCTGAAGATAACTTGATACATCCAAGATCTTCTTGTTCACATGTAGCTTTTAATATTTAGCCCATTACATGCATAGGATAATGAAAAAGTCTTGTGTTTAATCTATCTCAAAGACAAATATTTGATGGAACAGGTGGGATTTTATTTCAATATTTCCCTCAAACTCAATTAAATTATTAAGCTTTGTTTTGTAGGGGAAAAAATGAGCTTATGTCTTACACTGTCTCAGTTTGATTCTTAGTTTTTGTCAATTAAACAATATGTCACAATTTCATAATTCGCATGGGTCGTCGGCAATTACATCTAGACAGTTATTGGAAATTCAGAAAAGCAAAGGAAATATCTTTACTCCCTTTATCAGAAAAAAAAAATATATATATATATATATGGTTGGCTGCTTTAAAGACTTGAGTTAAAAAAAATGTATCTGATCTACTGAATAATCTGATCGAAGGGGTGAAAACCTTGGCAAACTTTTTTTCCTGATCAAAGTGAGTCTTTTGGGGGTAATCCATTTTGGTGTGTGTGTGTGGGGATGGGTGAGAGAGAGAGAGAGAGACAGACAGACAGTATGGCTGCATAACAAGTCATCCCCAAATAGAGCAACTTCAAACAGAACAAAGATGATCATTTCTTATCTCTCAGGGCTCGTCTGGGTTGGGAATTTGGGAATGGTTCTTGCTCTGGGCCTCTCATGAGGTTGTAGAAAGCCTTCAGTCAGGGTTGCCTTCATCTAGAGACTCCAAGGATGTCTGCTTCCAAGGATCTGCTTCCGAGCCCTCGAAGGTGGCTCCCTCCCGGTGTGTTAGCTTCTCTGCCTCGAAGTGTGGTGGCTATGTTTTTCAAAGGGAATATCAAACATTCAAGGTAAAAACTGGGATCCCTTTTCCAACTCATCCTTGAACATTACACCCTATTGTTTCTGTCATTTTCTGTTGGATATGCAGGCCAGTCCTGGTTCAGGGTATGAGAGGGCTATCCTAGGGTGGGGAGTCTTCAGATTGTGGGCGCCATCTTGAAGGCTGGCTACCAGAATGTCCACACTTTTGTTATAAGCTTTATAGCTACATTGAAGAATGTGCTTGTTGGATACACCCAATTTACCACAGAATACTGGGTCTCATGACCATAAGCACATCTAAGACAGTAATTTAGGGGGCTGGGGATATAGCTTAGTTGGTAGAGTGTTTGCCTCATATGCACAAGGCCCTGGGTTCAATCCCCAGCACCACAGGAGGGGGAAAAAAAAGGAAGTAATTTAGGGATTTTTTTAACAATGAGTTCAAGAACAGCAAATTCAAAAACTATAAATGTGATCTGCTTTTGAACAAAAGGGTGGCTTTAAAGTTATGTTGTTTGATAGATTAAGATTTAAAACTCTATATAATATATGACAGCTATAAGGTAGAATTAAGTGACCTCTGTGTTTAGCATGTAAAGTCCTGAATATGTGTTGATCTCCTCTCTTCCTTCCATACTTTTTTTTGGTTGTTGTTGTTTTTGAGATATTCTTAGGCTTAGGCTCACAATCAGCTAGGACATACCACATGCCCAGCGCATTCTTACACTTGGAAGGAAACATTTCCCCCCACGTCTGACTACAAGTTATGCATGCTTACGGACCTGGGCACCGTGATGGCAATGCACACAACCACAACATTAAATACAAGAGGACATGTTTCTGCTGTGGTTCAGTAATGAGCCTACTCCCAGGAAAGAAGATCTGCACATTCAGATTTTGCAAGCTTGTTACAAGACTCTGGCGTGTTCCAAACCCCATAAAGCCTCTCCGGCTTTGGCAGCCTCTGAAGGAGAAGGCAGGCATCTGTAAGGAGTCCCAAGGACTCGGACCTGCCAGCCCCTGGGTGTTAGGTTAAGGCATCCTCATGAAAAGCAGCCCAGGGGCTCAGACCGTGTGTCCCTGTGTAATAAGTGGAACCCAGGGACGGCTAGAGAGAGCAGCTCTTAGATCACGTTCAGCCTCACCCAGACTCACCAACCAGCCACCTGCTGGCCTGGGGCTGCTCAAGTTACTCATTTATTTATTCCCTTACTGGTGCTGGGGACTGAACCCAGGGCCTTGTGCATGCGAGGCCAGCCCTCTGCCACCTGAGCTCTGTCCCCAGCCCCAGCTCGTAGCTGTTTGATATAACCAAATCCCAACATCCGTGCAGACAAATCTTTCCAGATTTTCTGCTTTCCTTGTTGATTTTCCTTCTTTACCTGAAACTGGCTCTCCTCAGCCGTCGGATTTAAAACCCTGAGTGATGGGTTTGCTTTCTCCCTTGAAGATTTTGTAGGGAAAAAAACAACTTTAGAAAACAAAAGGAAAAAAAGAAATCCTAGAAAGAAATCATCACAAAAACCCAAACAGACAAAACAACCCGCTTTAACACAGTCATAAAAAATAAATCTACCAAGAGATAAGGTGGGGACACTTCTTTAAAAAGAAGGACCTAATAGTGATTTGTTTTTAAGGAATGCAAACGAGATGTGCAAGGGAGATGGTACATTTTTACATTGGGCATAGGACTTATTTTTTTGGCCAGGGCTTATTTTTGTCTTGGTTCTCCCCTTTTCTAAATCTGGTGGAATTATTTTCTCGGGACCTCAGATTGTTGGCTTGAGTTGCCACCAGACAGACTGGAGCATTTTTTTTCCCCAGTATCCTTTTCTTCTTGTTTCTCATCTTTTATTTCTCAAAATACATGTGCTTTTTATAGCTATGGGAGCAATTTTCAAATCAGGCTGCCTGAAAATAGTTTGAATTAGAATATATTAGGGGGGAAATCACCATCTACCACACAGCACACCATGTTGCGTTTTATTAAAAGCAGTCTTTGGAGGCTGCAGACAGGGAAGAAAAGAAGTGGAAAATGTTCTCTCTCAGCTTTGATCGAAGCCGCAGTTTTTGTTTGTAGGAATCATTTTGACTGTCAGATGGACACATTGATTGGAAATGTCTTGAACCACGTCTAGTTTCTCTTCTGCTCTCTCTGTTCACATTTCTCTGCACACCTCTTCCCGAGGGCTGTAGATGTTCCGGGGGCCTCATGTTCCCATGTTCCCAGCCAGGGCATTAGCTTTGCAAGGTCCCCAACAGCTGGCCCCTGTGGGTGCCCTTCTCCTGCTCTCACCCACTGACCCTTCCTGGCCTACCACTCTTTATGTTTTTATCTGTGCTTATGGTGCCACGTTAGACTCCTTGTTTGTAAGAGTGTCTTCTTATTTCCACGAGATCATTCCTTTCCATAGAGTAATACCCTGCTTGTATCTTATTATCCCAAAGTTTATCCTTTTCCATTTCAATTAGATACAATACACACCCTCTAAGTTGGTGCTGATGATTCTTCAAACACTCGGCACCTTAGAACATGCGCAGTGCATGTTCACAGTGCCCTACAATTGCTCCCCTGCACATTTGTCCCAAGGAAATGGAACTCAATGTCCACAGAAAGACACATATGTGAATGATCTTCGCAGATTGACTCACCAGGGTCCCAAACTGGAAACAGTTCCTGGTGCCCTCCTAGACGAACTATAGTAGATTCAAACTGTGGAATATTATTGGGTAATGAAAAGGAACTAAGTATTGATACAGGCAATAACTCGGATGTCTCTCCAAGGAAAGGTTCTGAGTGAAAAAGCTGATCAGTCATCCACCGAGGGCCACTCCTAAGGCAGAATCATCCCCCTGCACTGACCCGGGGTTGCTCGAAAGAGCAGAGCGGAAGCTGGTCCCTATAAAATCCCTGAGTTGTGGGTGCCTGCAATCAGAAGGTACAGTGGCCCAAGGGCACATTTACACACCAAGGGATATGGATGAATGTACCCTGGGCTTACAGCCTGAGGTCCAGTTGAAGAAATCTAAGTAGAAGAAAGGGAAAAAGAGAAAGGATGTAGAAAAAGAGGAGATTAGCAGACCAATTCTGGGGCTCCAATGGCTAAATAAGAGAAATTCCAGAAGGAGACAAGAGTAAAAAATAAAAATGATAAATGATGAATTTTACCAAAAAGAGAAAAGGTTGCTCGGTATGGTGGTGCACACCTGTAAGCCCAGCAACTTGGGAGTCTGAGGCAGGAGGATTGCACGTTTGAGGCAAGCCTGCTCAGCTTAGTGAGATGCTGTATCAAATAAATAAATACATAAAAGGGTTGGGAATGTAGCTCAGTAGTAGAGCACCCCTGGGTTCAGTCCCCAATATTAAAAAAAAAAAAAAAGAGCAAAGTGTTCCAATGTTCTCATTCTGTAGAAGCTGAGGATCAAAGATTCTCCCAAAGGGGTCTTTAATGATTAAGATGAATGTCAACTCTGAGTAGATTAAGAGATGCTGAAGGACGGAGAGGCTCTGGGTGTGTCCAGCAGGTGTGTCCAGGAGTGATTGGCAGGGGGCATGGCCAGCTGAAGTGGAGAGCCCACAGTCTCCTAGAATGTCACCACATGGACCAGCCACGGATGCATTTTAAATTTTCCTAGCAGTCTCATCTCACACGCACCCCTCCAAAAAACCCCAAATGAAATTAGTTTTAATCATGTACATCAAAAAACTTTCTTCCAACCTGTAATTGATATAGAAATGACTAATGGATATTTCACAGTCTTTTTCTCCTAGTGAATCTTCACGATCCTGTGGATCTCTCCTGTGACTGGCCCATTCCCAGCGCTAATGGCTTCTTGTGGCCGGCGGCTTCCTAATGGGGTGGCAGCTTCAGGACAGCTCTGAAGTCCTAAGAGTTCTCAGCCACCCCACATCTGGGGATGTGCTTGCTGCTGAGAAGAGCAAGAATAAAGAGCTGGGGCTTATTTTGAATTACTGGAAGTGCAGAAGATTCGGGCCAACAACCAGCCGCAGGCTGTCTTTTGTCCATGGAGGCTGTTATTAAAATTATAACTCCTGCCCAAGGAATGCAAATCAGTACTACAAGGAAGTGATAAATTTTGCATTTAAAATATTCGTGCTCTGAAGACAAAGGTGACCAATGCACTTTTGGCCTGATGCTTCCAGTGTTTTTGAATTATGTTGGTAATGTTCCAGTATGACTCACCCTCCCTCCCTCTACCCTGGCTGCAAAGAAGCAGCATGTGGGCTGCTATACTGTCACAACCCAGGAGCGCTCCCCTCTTTATTCAGAACTGTACTGATATGAACAGGGTCAGTATTTCCAAAATCAGGATCCGCAGAACAACATCTTTGTGGGATGTTGTTCAGCACTATGAGGAAGGAGTCTCTGGGTTCACACATGAGCTGGAGCACACTGGGTGAATCTAAGGGACCTCGCTGGCTTTGGGCTGCATGTGACACAGCCTTGACCAAGCAGGAACTTCTTTCTTGTCCCACTGCAGAAGGTCCAGAGACAGATGCTCCAAGCTTGCCTGCAGCAACTCCACATGCTCAGCAGCATCCGGGCTCTGTCTCCTTCCCGGGTCTTGCCCTCAGTTTGCATTTTAACCCTCGCACTGGATGCTCTGTGTTTGTGAGATGGTTTCCCCACAAGTGTGTGTTCTAGCAGGGAAGCGGAAGGAAGGGAAGGAGGGAGGAAGAGAAGAGGTCTTCATCAGGAAATGGAGCCTTTGCGGGGATCTCCGGGAGACTCCTCATGAGGTCTCAACAGCTAGAATTACATCCCAGGGCTACCGGCAGCTTCCACAAAGCCTGAAATGATGAATATTGTAACAGATCCCATTATAATGAGAAACTAAATAACTCTTTTCTTCCCAGGACAACAAAGGAGAACATGGAACCCGGGATGGAGCTCACTATCTGCCTCATGGAGTAAAAACCTTCTCCCAGGGCGGGTTATTGAAGAGTCTGCTTTGTGCCTATCGAAGGCGTGGGTGGTGGGGGTGTTACCTCCTTTGTTCCCATAAGATCCTCATTGATTCATGGAGGATCTTGAAGAACTATTGTTTTGGGAAATATGCTTTGGGGGAAGTTGTAATTCTGTGCCCTTCTGGCAAAGTGATGTGCCCCAGGAAGGAGCCAGGCAGGGATATGTGGGAGACCAACCCCCTCTTCCTCCTCCTCCTCCTCCTCCCTCCCTTCCTTTGGCTCCCCTCCCTCACGCTCTCTCTTGTTTCTTTGATCCCAGAACACACACACACTCTCGGAGAAGCCAACTCTCAAACATGGAGCAACCAGCATGAGGATGAAGGCTAATGGCGTGTGCCTAATCCAAACGACTTTCTTGCTCATTTCTCTCCACTTCCTGGGCCTCTCAGGGAGCCACGGTAAGTCCTGGGACCTTGCTTTGGGCAATTAGACATAAATGAAAGTCTGCCAGGGGGCTCTGCTGGAAGGTTTCATTTTCTAGATGATACTGTGGACACTCATCACCTCCCACCTATTCTGCCTTGTACCCTGCCACCACCCCTGGAGGGACAGTGGCTAGTTTTCAGGCATAAGCGCAAGTAACAGAGAATAGCAGAAACACCTGCTACGGGACCAAGGCAAGCCAGTGCTGTCTCCAGATTCTTGTCACGTGAGCGACGATGACTCTCTATTAGTTTAGGGTGCACACATCCCCACTGATCCTGGGATGTCCTTAAGGACCTTCTTATCAGCCTATACCTTTCTCAACTCCTCCCAGTCTCAGGTGTTATGTGACTTTGACTGGCAGCTTGGTCTAAATGGTATCCAGAGCCAGAAGCTGAGACCCATCAAGGCAGGGGCTTTGGAACGTGTGCTGGTGTTCTTGGCCTCCTGGCCAACATTGGGGAAGGGTCATGGGCATCTTGGCGCTCTTCTAGTTAGCATTGAGCTCCCACTCCTGTCTTTCCCCCGATTAGCCCATGTGTGCCCTCGACATCCACTGACCTACCTTCTTCATCCACAGCCAACTCCCCTCTCTGTGGGTGGGTTGGACATTTTCCTCAGATCCTGCCTGGAAGCTTGCTCCACACTGATTGGACCATTTGGAACACCTCTATCTATTCCAAGCCTTTCTCTTGCTCAAAATTTTAGTTGCTTCAGCCATCCACAGGAGTGGATCATCTTTGATCTTTAATGGCTCCATTATATTAGATGAACTCTGGGTTTGCCATGCGTTTTTGGATGGTGACATTTGAATTGGTGGCCTTCTGGTACAAGATTGGCCAGTCAGTCTGCAAGCCCTCAACTTGGTCTTGATCTTTCCCGTTTTGACAATTCCCATCATTCTCTGGGAAACTATGGAGTAGCCAGTTTCCAATACGGCGCCCAATAAATTTTCCCTTGTGATATGTGTAGGGTCCTTCCACGTTGATGAAGACTAACCAGTGGAATATCATCACCAATAGAATATGGTGGCAAGATGAAGTGTTATTTTAGAGGCTAGAGCATAGAACACATCACCATTTCAGTCTTTTTCTTCCTTGGGTTACCATCAGTTGGGGTGGCCAGGTGTTTTAGTATGGTGAGTACAAGAAGCCCGTGGAGAGTTCTTTCTAGTGAAGAGCTGAGCCCTCCTAACAGTGCACACTCTTCAATCACCACCTATGTTCACAAGTCATCTTGGAAGTTGACCAGCCCTGGTCAAGCCATCCGGCAATGGCAGTCCCAGTGGACAGCTGAACTGAAACCTTTTGGGACACCCTGAGTCCGACTATCCATCTAGACAGCACCCAAATCGTGAACTCCAGAGGTTGAGGGGATTACAATCCATACAGTTGTATGCTGTTAAGTTTGGGTGCGTTTTATTACAGCAGGCAACAAATAACGAATACACAATAACTAGAGCCCAGCCATGGCCACCAGAATTTCTTACAAAGTCCATTTTGCTGGACTATGGCATGTTTGTGCTGCAGTAATGCTCGCATAATATTTTCCATTTGGGGGCATGAGTAAATACTGCCAAAACTTAGTAGGCAAGGGCTTTTGGGTACTTATTAATTTGGAAAAATAAGAAATTATATAAGAATTTAAAAAAGAAAGGTCAAATAATATTTTAAAATACGATAGGTCTAAACAATGTGGTTGAATTTTAAAAATTGAGATTCTCAAGGGAGACTCGAGGGATCAAACACTCCCTTGCTGAGATTCTCTGAGGCTCTGAATGGTACAGTCTGCTGCCCGTTCTGGGGCAGCCTCGGAAGCTGCTAGAAATGGGTATGAAGTCTCCTTTGGTTTGTACGTACTTTCGGCAGTGAGACGTCTTTCTTTTATACTTGGGAAGAGAAGGTGTCAGAACCCTGCCCAGGAGCCCAGCTGAGGTGAGTTGAGAATTGGTATTTTCATCTGCAGACAGAAGGTGGACCTACTCAGGTGAGGTGGGCTGATGAGCACCAGGAGCCCTAGCCCCACCTGTGTCCAGGCTGGCTTAGTGGGACTGGTATCATTCTGTTCTGCTTTTTTTTCTTGGTATAGGGGATTGTTAAGGGTACTTACCACTGAGCCACATCCCCAGCCCGCCATTTTCTTTTTCGGTACTTTATTTATTTATTTATGGTGCTGGGGATTGAACCCAGGGCTTTGTGCATGCAAGGCTACCAACTGAGCCACATCCCCAGCCCTGTATTTTATTTAGAGACAGGGTCTCACTGAGTTGCTTAGGGCCTTATGAAGCTGCTGAGGCTGGCTTTGAACTTGCTATCCTCTTGCCTCAGCCTCCCGAGCTGCTGGGATTACAGGCATGCGCTATGGTGCCTGTCCTGTTGACGTGATTATGACAGCGATTGAGTTGCAATGTACTCCGCACACAGGAGGATCCCTAAGGGACAGACAGACAACACTTGGCGACCCACATAGAGAAGGCTCTTACTGGCTTAACCTAATCCAGTCACCGGGACTGAGCCTCAGTATTCCCTTAATATGATTAAAACAAAAATTGGGTCATGCGATGCACCAATCCACTCTACGCTTCTGCCTTGGACAGTCAACCACAAAGTATGGTTCCTTGTAATTAGCTAAAAGATGATCCCTCGGGCTGGGAGTGTTCTGGAGCTGGGGCCTCCCGGGAAACTGAGGCAGTGTGAAGACCTCCCTTCACACCTAGATTCTTGCCATCAAGTCAGCAAGATTTCAGACATAGGGTCACAGTAGTAGAAATGAACCTATTGAAGGGATGGGGAAGGAAAAGGGGACACTCTCAAGGGACAGATGCCCACCCCTCCTGCACCCCGGTTTTATTGGGGTCCCAGGGAAGTTTCCACAGAGTCCTGCTGAGGACTACCTCCTGACCTGACTTTTGACTGACAGCAGGATGACATCAGACTTTCAAGTCCCCGCTGCCATGACCATTCTAGGTCACCTTGGCCCATGCAGACTTGTGGTCTAATTGGATTCTTAACCACAAGTTCTTAGAGGGCTTATGGTTGGGGGAATTACCCTTATCTCCCAGAGTTTTGGGATCTGGTCTATGAAAAGGGTCATAAAAGCCTCCCCCTTCCGGGTAACTTGGGTTCCTCTTATCAACATTACTTGGGGTCTGCATTTCTCCTGCAGATAACAGGTGGTTGGCTGAGGAATGTGGCGTAGCCTGTCCACTTGATCCGGGCAGGACTGCAGGTCAGTTGCTTTTTGAAAGAGAAAGCACGATGCCCGGCACCGTAAAACAAAATCCAACCTGTTCTTGCTGCAGATGGGGCTTGTGACATACCCATCTTTCCTGTCTTCCCTGAGATGAACCAGTGTGAGTTTGTTCGCCATTTCACCCCTTTTCTGTTTTTGACATCTTCAAAATTCAATGTTCACTCCAAATAAATATCTCTATCTTTCATCTGACCACGTTTTAAAGAGGTGGGGCAGAAACGGGGCATTATAATTGGCTGGAAACGCAGCATGGACGATGGAAGTGGGGCATCAGGACTTGGTATAACTCTCTATGATTGTTTAAACCATACCGATCCATAGATGTTGCTCCGTTTTCAACATCTGCCTCTGGAACTGAGGTTTCACGCACAGGCCGGTGTTTCCTGATTATGTAAAGTCGCCCTGGGGGAGATCAGGCCGGGCGGGCGGCCTCCAGGGCCCCAGCTTAGCTGTCCCGGGTGACTGCCTCAGCTGCTAATCTCCTTCAGTTTGGACGCTGCAGAGCTGGGCTTCCTGCCTTTGAATAGGGATGTTAAAACCTTTGCCAAGCACCCAGACAGCCAGAGCAGTGTCATTTTGGCTGAAAACACAGTGTGTGTGTGTGTGTGTGTGTGTGTGTGTGTGTGTGTGTGTAGGGGTTATTTGGCATCTATTTACATAAGAGTAAAGACTCTGAGAGAGAGAGGAAAGGCTATGCAGGTGTTGGTCTGACTAGGGAAAGCCTCTGTTTAATCATCTTCTTGCTCATGTCCTGTGACCAAAGTGCAGCTGCCACCATGTTCTCAGGTTCCCTCCATCTCCCTGCAGACGAGGTCATTTCATTTCTTACATAGCTTCCCTTGGACCTGCTTTCCTTGGGCATAACTGGAGTTGGAAGTGGCCAGGAGGGACCGAGGGCAGGGCAGGGGCCAACACAACAGGGTCCTGAGGGCCCCAGGCGGTCTGTTCCGGTGATCAGAGAAGAGAGGTCCCTGAACCGCGTATTGCAAGATGAAAACTGGCTGCGGAATCCTGGAGGTCCCCCGTTCAGAGTCTCAGTCTGGAGGATGGGGTGGCCTCAACCTGATTTTCCATCATCTTTTCCTTGCAGCAAGGCCTTACAAAGGTTTCCGGTTTATTCACTCTCTCAGCTGCCAACAGAGGACTCATCACATCAATACGTGTGGGTGTAGATGAGTGTGCTTCTGTGTATCTGGTGAGCGTATCCGTTTATGCGTAAGCGTGTGCATGTGCGTGTGGCTGTGTCATGGGTACGTGGGCATTTGTGTATAGCTCTAGGTGTGCGCACAAGTGCCCTCAGGTATAGGTGTGTGTTTTTACCTGTTTACGTGCATGTGTATGCATTTACTGACCCCTGTGCACACATGTGAACGGGTTGGCACATACATGTACGCCGGATGAAGGCTGTGCATGTTGCTGGGTAGCCATGCATACCCCTGTTTGTGCAAATTCGTTTGGTTATTGTCTATAACCTGCAGCAACTTGGGCTGCACTCCGGTGGCTGTTTGTTTCCCCACCGTGGCTGATCACTTTGGTGTTTGTATGCAATCAGACGTGATTTTGAGGCCCCAAATACTAGACTGCACCCTCGATGAATTAATGGGTCAGGAGGAGCACGCTGATTACAAACTAGAGAGGTTATTTAGACAGAACTCCATAGTAATCAGGAGGGTAGGAAGGAGCCGGCGGGCGTCCTGGGAGCAGGTGTCTCCGGGGCCTAGATGGGCGTGGGGGAAGGGCCTGTTGCCCGGAGACTGGGAGCTTAGAGCTCAGGTGACAGAAGACGTCCCAGGCTATTCAGAAGAGCAGCAGCTGCTTGGGGACTGAGACTGGGGTGGCCACTCAGCCCTGGTGTATTCATACTGTTTACAGAACTGTTTAGACTGGGCAGCGACATGGAATGGGTGCCCGGTGCAGTTAAAACGCCACCACCCCAAAGCACCACAGCAGCGCATTCTCTCCTGACTCCTCTCCAGAAAATCCAAATGGTCACATAAATCCCTTTTCTGCCTGGCAACCCTTACAGGCATCCCAGGAAAAATTGGTGGAGCCTTTACCTAGATAGATCCCCACGTGTTCCCTACAGACCTCATAGTTATTCTTTAAGCTTTTCTTATGTGTATCCCTACAAGATCCCCCTCCCGCCCCCATCCGACTTTAACCGTCTTCTTACATGTAAAAGCGTAACATACTCGTTTCTCCTACTTCACGTCACCTGTGCCGAAGAGATGCCCAGCTGCCTATCTGGCCAGGCTCAAGTCACCAGCACACAGTAGAGGTGCTTGCAGACGCTGTAGGGCGTGGTCACCCACTGCCACCATTTATTAAAGGGGGCATGTTCTAGCATTCCCATCACAGGCTGGTGAAGAGGAGAACAAAAATGATCCCCGTACTTTTTTTCACAAGGTCGCACTCCAGCCTGGCCCCCAGGACATCTTCCCTAAGCTCTCTGCTCCCACAGGCTCCTGCCTTTCACTGTGCAAAGCCAGATTCTAACTAACCAGGGGGGCTGGTTGGAACCTAAAATGTGTAGGAAACCAGCAGGGGATCAAAGGGACCATGGAGCAGGGTGCCCACATCAAGAGGCCGTGTGGACAGATAAGGCTGCAATTAGTAATTCCAATCCTTCCCAGGGCTGGCTTCATTAAGCCCCAGGGGGGTGGCTCTGGAAAGGTGAGGTTGATACAGGAGCATCATCAGCCTCCCCTGGGAGCCTGTTAGAACTGGGCATCCCTGGTCCTTCCAAGGCCTCCTGAAGCAGGGACCCAGGCTGCGCACCCTTGAGGTTTGCTGAAAACCTTCCAGCAGACACTGACTCCGTTGGTGCCAGCCTGGGACCCGCTGCTCCAGGGAGATCCCCACACCCTGTCTTACATCTTTTTTTAATTTTTTTTTTTTTCACGGTAAGATCCTAGGAGATTGAGCAGGGCTGGGGGATGGGGGGTAAGCCAGAGAGTATAGATTGCCTGCCCATTTGGGTAATGCCTTCTGCAGCTCGTCGAACAAAAACCCAAACCAAACCAAAACAACAAAAAAAACCACCTTGCAATTGGATTGTCATTATTTGTGATCAGTGTTTTCCAATGCTTTTTTTCTTCTTCTTTCTGAAAAGGCCACAACTTAGAATTCTGATTCTCGAGTAGAGACGCTGATCTTCAGATTTGATGAGAAACTGCAGACTCTACGTTTCACTTTTCCCTGGCTCTTGGTCAGATCCTGAGGTGCTAAGGCCAGGGGGCAGGGCTCCTCTGTTCCCGTGGCACCCCACACTCGGAGGCTGGCTTTCCTTCCTGTGAGTCAGCATGGGGGCAGGGGTGGGCATCCTGAGTCATCTTCCAAAATGACCCAGAGCTGCTGGGGGATTCTGTGACTTCTCTTATTAGGCGCCTTTACAGTCTAGTAGGTGTCACAACTAATTTCATTCTGCAAAGCATCTTTGGGATCACGGGACTCGGGGACCACAGTGTTTTCCTTGCTGCAATTCCATATGATAATATTAGCAAATACATCTTCTGTAAGCCCCGTCTCCACGTTTCCTCGCCTTTGGAATCGCGTTATCTCCTCCCCGTGTTGTTGACTTTCTCATCGAGAGCATTTGGCTCTGCAAAGCAGGGGAAATGATTTCACACTTGCTTGGATCAGAAATCTGTTGAGGTGGTTAAACTGCTCAGTCTATTCAAATGCGGTTATCTTTGCTGAGGAAAAAAAACCCGCTCAGATTGTTAGCATAAATCAGGATGCCCGAGGGCTGTCTCTCGAATATATTCAGATGGATTTAAAAGAGTAGTTTAAATTCAAAAAGTTTGAGGATGTCATGAATTTGAAGCAAACCCATTACGTACCAATTCCAGCAATATGTCACATCCTGCATATCTGTGTGTGTTTGACGTCTAGAATAGGTTGACTCAAAATGAAGTCACCTTCACGACTGTATACACTATTAATCTACCATCCCGGGTTAACCTGGAGTGAGCTCTTGGTGAATTACGAAATGCTTGCATTGTTGTTGCCAAAGACAGTGTGGGTCGTCTGCATGGGAGATTGGGAGAGCTGATATTACCCTCTCTTATCTTCCTCCCCAGGAAAAGTGGTCATTTTATAACAGCATTTGTAACTTTACGCAACTAAAATTGGCTCAAGATTTTGCCAAGGGCCATTCGCGTTGCTTAATAATAAATACATACATTGTTTTGAAATATCTGGAAGCTTTGCGAGTTCATTGAGTGACTAGGCAACTCTGTGGAAGTGAAAGATTGTGTGACACAAGGCCAAAGGGAAATCGGGTGTGCAGAAGTGAAAAGGACCGCAAATGCATCAAAAGGGACTGGTGTCATACTGTAGATAGTCACAAAGGAGGACAAAGGTTGCCCAAGGTATAGCTACAGAAAGAGTTGGATGTCGGAGCTTAGGAAGATGTGGGGCCTGAACTCCAAGAAGTGTGTCCAACACGCAGGGCTTTTGAAAGACTGTATTGAGAGAGAGAGAGAGAGAGAATGAGAATCAGCCCCTGAATCTCCACATCCCCATGCAGCCACCCACAGATGGAAAAATATTTTTTAAAAACTTGAACATGTGCAGGTTTTTGTTTCTTCTTGTCACTATTCTCTCTCTACAGCATCACAACTATCTACACAGCCTTCGCATCATATTAGGTATTATAAAGGATCTAGAGATGATTTAAAGTAAATGAGATGCTCAGCACACAGCGCAGGGCCTGGGTTCTGTCCCCCAGCGCCAGAAGACGACAACAGCAAGCCGAGAGAAGAGGAAAAGACAAAGGTAAGGTGTGTGACAATAGTGGACAGTGTGTCAGAGGAGGCAGGAAGGAGGGAGTCGGAATGTGTTCACCAAAAATAAAGGGTGGACGCTGGACGAGATGGACGTTTCAACACGACGGTGTATAAGGGCACCCAGAGCATAGCAGGAGAGCAGATGAGGGTCCTTGCAGAGGACGCGGCCCTCTCTGAAGAGCTCTTTTCTCCAGCCCTGCGCCCTGCCTTGGGGTAGTTGCCAGAGGCCCCTCTAGGCTCACCCTATGACAGTGGCTTGGTCCACATTTCCCAGCATCTTTTAAACCTGCAAGTGGAAGGTGACCAATGACACAGAAAATACACATCAGGGGCACAGAGGTGGCTGCTGGGTGCACATTTCCATGAGCAGAACAGAAAGCCTGGGTTAGGCAAGGAATGTAAGCTGGGTCAAGATCAAGGAACAACTGGTGGCCGCGGGTCCACCTGGGACAACTGCATGTTGGCTTGGGACTCTTGGAGCATGCAGGCTGGGAGGTGCAGAGCTTTAAATTTGGGAGTTCCAAACAGTTTATGATTCAGTAATTTTAAAAGGCTACTGTGTACAGTAGTAAAATATATTAATGGTTATAACACGAATGTGGGTATTATATAATGTATATGTATGATTATATATTATGTAAAATCTAATCACGTATTAACAGAATGCATGCAGTCACGTGTCACAGAATGCCGGCGGGATACATCATTATTGGGCAATTTCATCTTTATGTGATCATTGCAGAGAGTAGATTGATTGTCTGTGTGTGACCAGAATTTCTGCTGCAGGGTTGGGTTGCAGAATCTGGAGGCTGATTTTTCTCTTGCAGAGTTGGGAACGAAACCAGGGGCCTCCTACATGCTAGGCAAGCACTGCTCCTGAGCTACACTGCCAGCCCTTTTTATTTTATTTTTTATTTTGAGACACGCTATCACTTAGCTGCTGAGGCTGGCTTTGAACTTGCAATCCTCCTGCCTCAGCCTCCCGAGTCACTGAGACTACAGGTGTGCACCACCACACCCAGTCTCTTGATGCAACGAGGGACAGGTAAAGATGAGGTGTAAGAGGCTGCTGCCAGCACAACACGGTAAACTGTTTCACAGTAACCTTTAAAAAAAATTGATAGGAGAAAACACTCTAAGCTGGTGATTAATAGTGCAGTGAATACAGCAACCAGCAACATACTTGCCTATTGTCATTATCAAGTATTATGTGTGGTACATGATTGTGCTACACTTACAGGACTGGCAGTGCAGTTGTGTTTGTTTACACCAGCTTTGCTACAGACTTGTGAATGATGTGCTTAACAGTTATGGCACTAGGTGACAGGATCGTCTCAGCTCCAGCGTAATCTTACAGGACCCTCCTTGTGCAGTCAGTCTATCTTTGACTGAAACACCATTGTCTGTGCACGGGTGTAACTCCATGATATATTAACTTAGCAATAAATGCATGCTGTACATTGCAAATGTATAATGTGCACTTTAAATACAAATGCTATCATACAATATAAGCATCAGGAACTTCTACAGTATATAATACCTAATTATATTGTCTTTTCCTATTGCTACAGATGTGGACTCATGCAGGTAACGATTTCTGGCACCTATTACATGAAAACAGAAGCTGAGTTTTGTTGCTTTGTTTTGTTTTCGCTTCCTGAAATAAGAAGCAGAAGATTACGTAATCTTCTCAAGTGTCAAATCGGGTGACTGATTACAGAGGGGCTGAGCGGGTCGGTCGGAGTCACCATTCAGCATAATGCATCCTGCAATCAGCCTGGGATTTGAGTCCCCAGAGCAGCCCAGAGGCTCTGTGTTCTAGTGTGGTCTCCAGTGGCATCCCTTTATTCCGTGGGCATGATGCATGTGTACAGTGCTGACCGCGGTTCATTTGCTGATGAAGACAGAGCCTGCCATGAGCAAGGTGCATGCAGTTGGTTCCTGGAGCCCCAGCTCTTAGGAGGCATTCACCTGTCTCATTGCAACATGTTTACAGGCACCTAGAAGTTTTCATTGCGCTGTCTGCTCCCTATGGGACTTGCCCTCTGCATCTCAGGATATCTCAGGCCACCAGCCTCAGAGCCTTCCTGGGGCCCTTCTGCCCAGCTCACTCCCCTCCAGCCTTCCAGACACGTCCGAGACCACCCACTTCTTCCTCTACTGTGGCCGCTGTGAGCCTCGTCTCCCTGAGCGCTCCTCTGTTATGTATCACCTGCAATTCAGGGCGATTTTGTTTTGTGGGCGATAAAAATTGAAGAAAGAGACACGGGGATTGGCGGATGTCTGAGCAGTGTGAGAAACAGCTGGCCTGCAGGAGGACCATTCACCAGCCACCTGGAGATGGAGGGGCAGCAAAGGCACAGCGGAGGGAGATGGAGGGAGCAGTCTTGGTGGTTGGTAAAGACAGGGTTAAAAAGTCCTGTGTGGGTCACCGGGTTGGGAGCACTGCTTGACTGAGGTCTCAGTCCAGGGGGTATAGCTCAGTTGGTAGAGTGCTTGCCTCCCATGCACAAGGCCCTGGGCGCAACCTTAGCACCACCAAAAAACCAAAACCAAAACCAAACCAACCAAAAACAACAACAACAAAATACAAAAAAACAAAACAAAACAAAATACTGAGGTGAAACTCACATAACATAAAATTGACCATTTTAAAGTGAACGGGTCAGTGACACTTAATACACCTGCAGAGTCATACAGCCATGATCTCTATCTAGTTTCTAAACATATTCATCACCTCAAAATAAAGCCATACTCACCAGGAACTACTCCCCAATCTCTCCTTCCTCAGCCCCTGGCAAACTGCAGTCAGCTTTTTGTCTCTGTGGATCCATCTATTCTGAATATTTCATATAAATGGAATCTAATTATACTTTCTCTTTTGCATCTGGATTCTTTTCCTTAACTTTTTTTTTTGTACCAGGAATTGAACTCAGGGGCACTTAACCACTGAGCCACATCCCCAGCCATTTTTATATTTTTATTTTGCTTAGGACTTCGCCAAGTTGCTGAGGCTGGCTTTGAACTTGCAATCCTCCTACCTCAGCATCCCGAGCCACTCATATTACAGGCGAGGACCCCCTCACCTGGCTATGTGGCTACCCGCTTTAATTCCAAGGTGGCCTGCCTAAATGTAATCTTCTTCCCATCAGGCTCAGGTGGTACCCTTCAGGGATGTCACCAGCTCTTGTCTCTGAGTGTGGCATGGCTCTGAGGTTCAACTGTATGTTGTCACACCCGTCACTGGACAGCACTGACTACTTGATATAGACATGCAACAAATGGATGGATGGATGGATGGATGGATGGAGCCACTGGGGTATGGGCGTGTGGGCATGGCTCCTCACTGTCTACAGGGGGAAAAAGATCTGATGGAACATGAGCACAGAAACACTCCAGATATCAGAACAAAATCAAACAAACTCAATGCTTGGTAGAGTTGCAGGGGTGCGAGGTTCAGTTACACCAAGCCTCACTGTAATTTCTCTGAACTTTTGTAATGATACTTAAATAATAAAAATGATCTGAAATAAATAGTAAGAATAGCAAAAAGTCACCCACGTATCATTTATTTGTGCATACATGTTTGGTTTTTCTTTTCCTTTTTTTGGTACTAGGGATGGAACTCAGGGACACTCAACCACGGAGCCACATCCCCAGCCCTTTTTTCATATTTTATTTAAAGACAGGGTCTCACTGAGTTGCTTAGCACCTCGCTTTTTGTTGAGGCTGGCTTTCAACTCATGATCCTCCTGTCTCAGCCTCCAGAGCAGCTGGGATTACAGGCGTGCACATGTGCCTGTATATAATACATGTCTGTTTGCATATATGTAACCTTTTGTATATTCAAATGGATAGATAATGTAACCAATATTTAGACACATTCCACTACAGTGGAATGCTTGACATACCCCCATTCTAATTAATTTACTGAAAACATCACTACTCTTTTTAACTATAATTCAAAAAAGTATAAATCCACTCAGCTCAGCTTGTACAGTAATAATTGCATGTCCAAAATGAAAATAGGAAATCAAAGGAACTTTGTAATTGCAAAGCTTTTCTTTGCTTTCGTGGCAAATTCCAGTCTGGTTGCTGAACCGTGTTCTGCTGTTTTTTTCCTTCTGTGCTCTTGACCTTGAAGAGCCAGCTCGGCTGGGCACGGGGAGATGGGTCTGCTGTCTCCCATCTACAGTTTAATTTACTCAGCAGTTCTTTAAGCACCTGGGGGCGGGGAAGGTGTTTGAACTGTGTTCAGGGCTTTTGAGCTTCCATTTTTCACTTGCAGCAGGAGTTGGAAACATTTCAGAGAAGGGAGAGTCCAAAAGACACATGGCAAAGACTCCAAAGAGAACAGACCAATAATACCAAGGGACTCCTTATCTCCAAGGAACTTCTATTTTTTTATTTTTATTTTTTTTTAATTGTTGGCTGTTCAAAACATTACATAGTTCTTGATATATCATATTTCACAATTTGATTCAAGTGGGTTATGAGCTCCCATTTTTACCCCATATACAGATTGCAGAATCACATCAGTTACACATCCATTGATTTACATATTGCCATACTAGTGTCTGTTGTATTCTGCTGCCTTTCCTATCCTCTACTATCCCCCCTCCGCTCCCCTCCCCTCCCCTCCCCTCCCCTCCCCTCTTCTCTCTCTGCCCCCTTTACTGACATTCGTTTGTCCCCCTTGTATTATTTTTCCCCTTCCCCTCACTTCCTCTTGTATGTACTTTTGTATACCTCTGAGGGTCTCCTTCCATTTCCATGCATTTTCCCTTCTCTCTCCCTTTCCCTCCCACCTCTCATCCCTGTTTAATGTTAATCTTCTTCTCATGCTCTTCGACCCTACTCTGTTCTTAGCTACTCTCCTTATATCAAAGAAGACATTTGACATTTGTTTTTTAGGGATTGGCTAGCTTCACTTAGCATAATCTGCTCTAATGCCATCCATTTCCCTGTAAATTCTATGATTTTGTCATTTTTTAATGCAGAGTAATACTCCATTGTGTATAAATGCCACATTTTTTTTATCCATTCATCCATTGAAGGGCATCTAGGTTGGTTTCCAAGGAACTTCTAACCCAGTAGGACCATTCCAGACAGAAATAGACAACAAAGATAATGGAAAATTGCAGACAGTGCATCAGGGGCCAGCTCTTCAGTGCTAGGAAGGAGCTTGGGCCAGGGCCGATGGTACCGCACGTTGCAGGCCTTAGGAAAAAGAGCTCCTATTGGAAGCACTGCAGATGTTGCTAGGTACGGAAGAATAGGTAAATCAGGTTCAAAGCCTGAGGATATTTATAAGCTCCAAGAACTTGCTAAAACCTCTTAGTATCAGAAGAATTTTGGAAAGGTCCTGACACCCTCAGATTGTGGGTCCATGAGGGGAAACAGAGAGCATTGCAGACCAGCAGGAGAAGGTGCCTCTCAGAAGTCAGTCTGGGAAATAATTTTGGAGGATTTGTCTAGAGGAAGCTAAATGCCAAGTGCAAGGCTTGGACAAAGGCTCAGAGTGGTGGCAGTACCGGCAGATTTGGGGTGCAGCGAGTGAGCTCTGTGGGAACTCCAGAATGAAGACCCACACAGCCACAGAAGGAGCTGAATCGGGAAGCCAGAATTTACGGAAACTTGGTCCAAGTTGGGACAGGTCAGGATGGAGCTCTCTGCGTGGTGGTTGAGCCTCCTCCCTTAGTGACCCACCTGGAGCATGGCGGGTCCAGGCTGAGCTGGCGGGGAAGTGCTTTGCGCAGCCCGGGGCCAGCAGAGACATCCTTCTGCACGAGCCCAGACAGAGATCCATCTCTGCCTCGTTCTCGCAGTTACAGCTAATTACCTCCGTGCCTTTGGATGCGAGCGTTTGAAACGGCCTCCTGTACATCTGCCTTATTATAATGCAGCCTGGCTGCCTCCAGACAAAACATCATCTAAATGAGATTTGCTCTCAAGTATCTGGTGTGTGGGAGGAGGCAGCAAACGAAATGGTGGAGCTTTCAAATGCATCATGGAAAAATATGTAACGGTATCCAGCGAGCTCATGCATTCAACACGTCTTGTTATAATAAGCAGTGTGAAGGAGTAAGCATTTCTATTTTGAACTCTCGTCTCAGAGGTGGGATGAGCCGTCGAGATGTTCATAACAGTGATTTGTTTATTTTGTCATTTCCCGTCCTGACCCTCTCCTCTCTGTAGCTCTCCAAAAGACAGGCAATTTGGCTTATTGCTGGCCTTTTTGAACTTGTGCAATTCAAACATGGTATTTTTTTTTTTGGTTTCGTTTTTTCAAAACACAGTTTGTCACCCATCCAGCCTCATTTGGCAAGGGCCTTTGCTACATAGAATCCTACCAAGATTCCAATACTAGCGTCTGAAAAGGAGTATCTCTCTACAGGCTGTCAAGATTTTATCTTCCCATACTCTGAATCCAGCTTTCTAGAAAGCTGGTTAGTATGTTGGCATAAATCTCCGGGGAAGCCTCTTCTCCCCTCCCCAGGCAATGATGGAAAGAAGAGTGTCCACCTTTCCTCCAAACTTATCTGGTCCACACTCCAAAACTCTACTGATGCTTCAGTTTGTACGTGGTACACGCACTGCCTTCCCGTAGCCATCGGATGCCCCTGGAGTCGTGGTTTTCACCAAAACCTTCACACACAGCTGGGTATGGTGGTGCAAGCCTGTAATCACAGCAGCAGCTTGGGAGGCTGAGGTAGGAGGATCGTGAGTTCAAAGCCAGCCTCAGCAACTTAGCAAGGTCCTAAGCAACTTAGCGAGACCCTCTCTCTAAATAAAATATAAAAAAGGGCTGGGGGTGTGGCTCAGTAGTTAAGCACCCCGGGTTTGATTCCTGGTACCAAAAAAAAAAAAAAAAAAAAAGTCTCACTCCCTACTAAACTAGGGGCTACTATTTTTCACTGTTTTCCATAAAGGTTCCTTGGAAGAGGTCTTGAAGTACACATGATGATCATCATTCCCTACGTGGACCAAGCTATCTTCTAGTCCATTCAAAGGACTATCTTATTGTGATATTATTCTGATACCTTCTTGCTATGCTTTTAGTAGGTGTAGGAGTCTAGCTGTCCTCCTCACCCTGCCCCAAGCAGAATAAAGGTTCACATCAAAGGTCAGTAGATAAAGGACCGGAGAGCACGTATTCTCTGCTTTGTGGGTCACCCTTTGTAATCACGGCTGACTTATCAATTCTGCCACCAATAGCGAAAGACAGACACAAAAAAAGCACACAGGAATTTACAGCCCTGGCTCTGTGTCAGTAAGACTTTATCTACAAAGTGTGCCTTGGTGGGATGTGGCCTAGAGGCTCCTCATCTAACCAGTGGGTCCCAACCCCCCAGGACCGTGTTACCGTGAAGTTTGCAGTTCACTGGGTGAGGGGTTCCTGCTGGTGCAGATTCCGTATTTTCTGCCTTTTAAGCAGCCCTCCCCACCCAGCGCTGAGGAATCGGACCCTGAGGCTGCACTTTGGGCAATGAGGGTTTGCCCGGAATCTGCTTTTTCTAAGTAGATCTGGCAATTGCAATGACCAGGGGGAGCCTGGTGGATCTTCCCAAAGAGCTGCAAAAATTCTACCAGATATCACCTGGAGAGAGGGATCTGAACTCCACAGAAAACCCCGAGGGTGACATTCTCTTTGGACATGTCTTCTAAGCAGACCCAGCCCCGGGAAGCCTGGGCATGGCGCCATGACTTCATTCTACCTGCCCAGCTATCGCAGAACCCCTTCACTTTTGAGTTCATCCCGGAACAATCCAGAAATGAGAAAGGAGCTTCATTGTCAGGAACCAAGCACTTGAGCTTCCAACACCGAGGGCAATGCAAATGAGCCCAAGACGCCCCGGCTGGGAAACAGACGTAGAGTCAGAATCCATGGGCTCTGCGGAGGAGCTGGATCTGCACAAGTAGCTCAGAGTGGACCGTTAAATAGTGCGACTTTTCCAAACACCAGGGGTTGACAGTGCGGGACGATGACTCTCAGATTTGGGACAGGTGAATCCCTGCCCCCAACCCTTACATGCCAAGAGTCAGAATAACCCCAAAGATGCTCAGGATGTCTTAAACAGCCTTTGAAGGATCATGAAAGATCTCCATTAAGTCTTCCCACATGGGCGGGCAGCGTCTGGCCGGGGTGAGATGGCATGGTGCTGCATCCCCGATGCTACAACATGGTTCTTCTCCCCGGAGTCCATCTGCCTCCTCCCTTTCCCTCCCAGTCTCTGCCCAGTCCCCGGTAACTCTTTCCATATGAGAAGCTGCCAAGTCTGAGAGACCACCCCCCCCCCGCCCTGGGCAGAATTCCTAGAATCGACTGCACATGGGTAACGTATCTGGAAGTTTGCTCAACATGTGGTCGAGGGGTCTGGAATTGTTTTAAGTTTCAGGTTTTAAAAATAACAGGCCATTTCGACCCTCTTGGAGGATTTGCTACTATTGGGCGCTCTCCTGGGACAGTCAGGTGGGGATCACGTTTTCCTGCCTGTCATTTCGGACTATCCTCCTAAGGAAAAAAGACTTCATGTTGGTGGCTGTTTGCATAGCTCATTTGTTTGGGTTGAAATCTCTTAGGCTGTGTCCACAGCACGTCAGGGATTGGGCATGGCTGCAAGGAGCTGCCGGGGTTAGGACATTCTAGCTGTGATTTCTTGTAAGTGCGGGTCTCCTGGGAGGAAGCATGACCTCAGGGTTAGTCCCACAAAGGGTCTCACCGCAGACTCATGGCTTCCTCTGTTGCTGATCAGCTTGCCCCGTGTGTCTAGTTTTCACATTTTGCAAAACATGTAAGACATTCCGTTGTACCAGGGTATATTGGAGAGAAAACATGGCTACATATTGTTGCGACGGTGGTGCATCTTGCATGGATCTTCTCCACAGCTGGCAGTCTTAGCAAGAACATTGTGGCCGTGGCTACTTACAGTTGCGGGTAGACGTGGGAGGTCCAGGAGTCTTTATTAAATGTCTTGCACATTTGCATGAGTGTTGAAGGTTTCTGAAGAACCGAGAGATTATAGGGCTAGATGCTTTCGGAAGGCACAGGAGAAGGACCCCGGAACGAGGAGGGCTCCTGAGGATCCAAGCCCTTGCGGCTGGTAGGGATATGTCAACAGGTGTGGTGTCCACGCCCAATCATTGCACTTCTCAACCTTGTATTGTCTCACGCAGGAGCTTTTGGGGGAAACTTCCTGTCTAAACCATAACAGGGAGGTAGGAAGGATTTGAAACTCAGATGCAGAGACTAACGTCTGGAGAATGTTCCGGTAAGCCGAGTAAGCTTGCCATTTCAGAAATGCAAACAGCTTGACCCCGATTTCCAGGATGCTGCTGGCCCCAGGGCAGTAAGGGCAGCCTCCTTTTGTCTCAAGCAGGCTGTTCTCGAAAAACCCAGGGCACGTGGAGGACTGGACTCCGCCATGTCAGTCGGCAGAGATGAACTGCTGTGCTAGGTGTAGGCACCTCCCTGAGTGGGTAGCTCTCCACTGAACCCATGTCTTCAGCTCAAACACACACACACACACACACACACACACAATACCTGCAAATCCTCCCACCGTCCCTTGAGATCCCACCTGCTTCTGTTACCCGGTCACCTGTGGTCATGTCATATCAGGGAGGATAATATATTACCTTGATCTTATTGGCAGCTCCTTTATTTCTCTTATTTATTTTTTTTTACAGTCTTAACTGTCAAAACCCCCCCATGGGTGCGCAGAGATTTCTCTGATGATAAGCAGCACCGCTCCAAACGCACGACCTGAAAATGGAAATTCTCAATGGGACTTAACACGTCAATTCAGCACGTATTTATGGAGCACCTGGGGTCAGGAATTCCCAGGCACTTCTTGAAGGCAGGAGGGGGAGTAGACATATCAGGGAATAAAACACACAGAAGTTCAGCAGGAGCTGCGTAATAGGAGAGAGGATCCATGATCGTAACAGGTAAGTGAATGACGTCGTCTGTTACAAGTCTGTAAGCCCCCTGTGCAAAGCTCTTTAAACAGTGCTCACGATGAGCCAGGTGCAGTGGCGTACACCTGTAATCCCAGTAACCGAGGAGGCCGAGGCAGGAGGATTGCAGGTCTGAGATCAGCCTCAGCAACTTAGTGAGGTCCTAAGCAATTTAGAGAGACTCTGTGTCTAAATAAAAAATAAAAAGGGCTGGGGATGTGGCTCAGTGGTTAAGCACCCTGGGTACAAAAAAAAAAAAAAAAAAAAGAAAAAGAATATCATATTGTCTTTCCCTTCCTTGTAAGAAAACATGCTTTGCTGTCCTATCAGGGACTGACTCCCTCGGTCCAGTTGCTGCTTGGTTTTTGGATATTATAGATGATAGAGTTTGAGCTCATTGGATAAAGCATGCATTATGACTTAGGTTGGGAAAAAAACTCTACCCCAGACCCAAACATTAGTTTCCAGAATGTCAGCTGGGTTCTGTTGGCTGATCTGATTTTCATCTGACACATACAACATGTTAACAGAATCTTTTTTTTTCCCCACCGGTGAAACCTTGTCATGCCCAAGCCGTCAGACACGTCTCGCTGTCAGAGCACGGGTTACAACTCTTTTTCTTCTCAGAGACAGTGATTTCACTCTGAGGAAGACCTTCTGCACCTAACAGACGCCCCTCTTCTTTGCAGCGGTGGAGAGGTGGTAATTGGGCCTGTGGTTAATTAGCTGGGGCCCCCATAGCGTCAGATGCAATTTCCCCCCTTCTCGTTTTATCCCGGGCACTTGGCTGGAAGGATATTTTAGGACCACGTTCATCATTCAGGTCTACCCAGAGGACAAAAATCAATGATGTGAGTTCCACGGCATTTAGTCTAGAAGGCATAAAATATCATTTCCTGAGGAAAGAGGAGCATGACCGGGCTCTGTGTCTTCCCCCTTCCCTGGTTCTGTTTGTCGACGTCTCTTGGTCTGAATACATTTTAGCTTCTCTCTATTAATTGTCGCAGAGCGCAGGGGGACCTCTTGTCTAGCAGTAGTGAGTTCTGAGCAATGTGGAGAGATCTGGCGGGACGCACGATGCCCCTGGTGTCCACGATGCAGAATCAGGCAGGCCTCCACCTGCAGGGTGGGATAGCCCACGTGGGCGCCTGCCTCTGGCAGGACCACCCTCAAGGTGCTTGCCGTGGGTCCAGGGGCCCACTCCCTTTTCCTACACCCTGTGGGAAGACCTGTGGAGGTGGGGCTCTGTTTGCAGTTGTCTCCTTGGTTTGCAGAGAGCGGGCTGCTCGAGGGCTCCCTGCTGCTCTTCCAGAAGATGCTCTTGACCCTCCGTCTTCAAGTGTCCCCTTTCTCTGGGTTGTGCTGGCCAGATGCCCACAGGGTTTCCTGCTGTGTTTCACAGCTCTCCCCGTGAGCTCACGTGTCCTCCCTGTCTAGGTCGGCCCCGCCATAGTCTCATCCCCTTTTCCAGGTGATCTCAGCCACACCTAGGGCTTCTCATGCGGCAGGGCACTCAGATCCTTTGTGGAAGCCTCTTGTCTAGGAAATACCACTGCCTTGTCCTTCCACAGCAGGTCCTTGCTCCTCGCAGTGTGATTGATACCTAATTGATCCTCCTTCACCTCCAAGCCGCCCTCCTCATGGCCAACAGAAGTGCCATGTTGGCATACCCCTTATGTCGGAGAGCTCCAATATCCCCCCTGGACTCTCCACCCTACCCTGCGCATCCTCTGAGCCCCGTTGGTTCTCTCTTTGCAGCGTGGTTCGAATCTATAAAAGGAAGCTCTGTCTCCTCTAAGTGGTTCTTGTCCCATGTTTTGGTCACAGTGATGGAAACATTTAAATGGTACAAGGAGTGTGAAGTGTGTGTTCTGAGAACTGTAAAACTTATTGGGAAGACATCCAACAAGACCCAGATTAAATGGAAACGCAGCCCATGTTCATGGATGGATGGAAAGACACATCCAGGTGGCGGTGCCACCCAAACTGACTTACACATTCAACCCCACCCCCGCCCAAATCCCAGCTCGCTTCTTTTCACAAATGGACCACACAAAACTACGATGCATCTGCAAGTGGCAGGGAGCCAAGATGATCTTGAGAATGAAGATCAAAGGAGGACTCGTTCTTCCTGATTACAGAACTCACTGAAAGACTTACAGGCAAAACCTCCTACAGTAATAAAGATGGTGAGGTACGAACTGACTGACTGATGGATGTACAAATGAGCGGAGCAGAAGTAACCTGTCACGCTATGGTCAGTTGATTTTCCACGGAGAAGTCAAGACAATGCAGGGGCAAAAAGGACTCTTTCCATTTTTAAAACTGGTTCTTTTAAAATTATACATGATATTAGAATCTGTTTTGATACGATTATGCAAGCATGGACTATATTTTCTTTTAATTAGGACCCCATTCTTGTGGGGATATATGATGGTGGGATTCACTGTGGTGTCTTCACATGTGTACATAGTAAAATTGTGACACAGATTCATTCCACTGTCTTTCCTTTTCTTATCCCCCTCCTTTCCCTCCATCGCTCTTTGTCTAATATACTGACATCGCTCTTTGTCGAATATTCTTCCCCTTCCCCTCTTTATGGTGGGTTAGCTTCCACAATCAGAGAAAATATTTGACCTTTGGTATGTTGGGATTGGCTTCTTTCACTTAACATGATAGTCTCCAGATCCATCCATTTACTGGCAAATGTCATAAAGTCATTCTTTTTTACAGCTAAGTAGTATTCCATTGTGTTTATATACCATGTTTTCTTTATCCATTCTTCTGTTGAAGGGCACCTAGGCTGGTTACATAGTTTAGCTCTTGTGAATTTAATTGCTATAAACATTAATGTGGCTACATCACTGTAGTATGCTGATTTTAAATCCTTTGAGTACGGACCAAGGAGTCAGATAGCTGGGTCAAATGGCGGTTCCATTCCTGATTTTGTGCGGATTCTCCATAATGCTGTCCAGAGTGGTTGCACCAATTTGCAGTCCCACCGACAATGTGTGAGTGTACCCTTTTCCCCACATCCTTGAGAGAGGACTCTTCTCAAACCTGGTGCTGTGATAATGGGATATCCACGTGCCAAAGATGGAAGTTGAGCCCTTACCTCACATTATGTAGGACAGGCTAGTTCAAAATAGATCAAAGACCTATATGTTAAGGCTAACACTGCTAAGGTTTTGATGTGTCAACTAGAAATCTAGAAAGAAGATTTAAAGCAACAAAAAGACAGTTGGGTGGGGGTGGGTGGGTATGTGGGCAGAGTATTAGCTGACTGACGGGAGAATGGTGGTCTCTCTCTCTCTCTCTCTCTCGTGCTGGCAGTAGAACCCAGGGCCTCACACATGCTAGGCAAGAACATGAGCACAGGCTACACCCCAGTTCCATGTTTATTTCAGGATCTTGTTCGTCACAGCATTTAGTGGATTGAATCTGTTAATTTTTTTCTGAATAACTTCATGTGGTCAGATCCCTTGAGCAAGGCCAATAATCCTAAAAATCAGGGATCAGGATTTTTTTTTTTTTTCCATAAAAGGGCTAGAGAATAAATAAATACATTTGAGGCTTTGCTGGCCATATGGTCTGTGCTGTAACTATTTGACTCTGCCGTCCAAGCTCAGAGCAGCCATGGGGTGACCCAAATAAAACGGCATGGCTGGGTTCCCATCAATGTTTATGCAAAAGAAAATGAGACAAATAAACAAAAAAAGAGGCGTTTTCCAAGTCTTTGGGAAAATGATGGCAAAAAATATAAAACATCAGTTAGAAGCCAGAGGTTTGGGAGTTAGACATGTCTGGCTTTGTATTCCCATCTCCACTGTGTGAGCTCAGGCAGCGAATTACCCTCTCTGTGTCTTATCTTGTAAGATAAGGACAGTCAAACTGACTTCACCAGATTTTATAAGGATTAAGAGCTATAATATATGTAAAACATTTATCCTGGTTTCTGGCACATGGTAAATGATGATAAATGGTAGGAAACAATTATGCTCAATTATTTAAAGCATTAACATTTAGATATGAAATATGAAATCCCACTTCCTTAATTTCCAGGCTTAAACAGTTCTTGGAATTGTCTTTGGCTCCTCAGGCAGACAAACAGACAGACGGGCAAATAAAGAATGCAAACTGCCCCAGACCATCTCAGCAAGTGACGGATACCGAAAGGTAGTTGCTCGCGGCAGGAACAAAGCGTTGGAGCTTCACTCTGAACACAGTGCCACTTTAGGAAAAAAGCCCTTGCTTGTCAAGAAAAATATTTTCAAACAATTCTCTGAGTCTCTTGCACATTTGACAGTTTATTGTGTGCCCCACGTAGCAGAAGGCAGACTTGGATACATTTTCCTCCGGGATTTGATGTAAGACAATAACATAGCCAGGGGCACAAAATAAGAACAACTCAAGTTTCTAAATTATGTCTCATGTTTTTAAGGATCAGAAAAAATCAGCAGTTATGGAAAAAAAAAAAGCAACCCTAAATCAAGAAAACATAAAGTTGAACAGTGATTAAAGTCTACAGCTGAATTTATGTCACAGGCAGATCTTTGCTTCCAAAAGTAACCCAGGATGAAGATTTGCAAAATTTTCTCAGGTTTATATTGGGATAGTGATGTTGATGTTGGATACAGCAACTAACTTCAGTTCTTATGTGTGCAGAAATGATGATGTCAAAAATTTCAAACTTTTCATATAACTGCGGTTGCTCTTTCATTGGCATGCAGACACTTTTACTTGCATTTTAAGAAAAGCAATTTATTTCAAAGATGTGGCTCACAACAGGAAGAGCATAATATCAGTGGGGTAAAGATTTAAGCAGATAATATGACATAATATCAGTAGGATAAAGATTTAAAATTTGCCATCCTATAGAAACTGAGTTCTAATGCTGGCTAGAAATTGCTTCATCTCTTACAGAATAATTTGCTGGACTTTACCTCACAAGGCTTATTCTACTTGATAATGGTCAGAAAGCAATCTTATATTATAATCTGCAGAGATACATTTTTTAAAAAATATTGGGGATTGAAGCCATGGGTCCTTAACCACTGAGCCATATCCTCAGTCCTTTTTATATTTTATTTAGAGGCAGGATCTCACTAAGTTGCTCAGGGCCTTGTTAAGTTGCTGAGGCTGGCCTCCAAATTGCAATCCTCCTGCCCCAGCCTCCCAAGCCACTGGGATTACAGGCTGGAGGGTACTAGGGATTGCAGACACAGAGATGTAGTTCTCTCATGTGCTGCAGATGATGGGGGCTTCCGAGTCACTGCTCTTGTTTGCCTAGTGTGGGGCTTCAGGCAGGTGGTGGATCTGCTCATTGTGATCTGCTCACCAGTGCATCCCGATGGTTAAAGATGTGCATGCTTTTCTTCACCTCCTCTGCCCACAATCTCCTCTAACTGGGAAGAGTGATGACCAGAGACTCTGTCTTCTTCTGTCATTGCTGGAAAAGCCCAGAGAACATTCTCTCCCATCTCTGCTCTGGAGTTGTGTTTGCCATCACCGTCGAAGGAGACGTCCAAATCCTACTCATGTGTCAAGCCCTGGAAAGCTTTCCTGATCTTCCCACTCACGCCCAGTCTGTTTGGGGGAGGGGAAGCCCTCTGGATCCCCCTGTCGCAAGCCAACCTTGCTTCTCATCCAGGACCTGCACCGGCTGCATCCGTTGTGGGTCCTTGGAAGAAAAGTGCTATGCTCTCTGTGTCTGGAATAAGACAGGAAGGTGGTGCATTTCTAAAGGCAGAGTTGCAGAGCAGTGGAAGCTATATATGCTATTAGATCTTTGCTGGCGATTTTAAAGGAGACCACTCGAGCAGTGGTTACCCAATGCCAGGCGCCTGTCAGCCTTGGGACAAGCTCACTCCACTGAAGACAGCAGAATACCAAAGTCTAAACCAGGAGGGATGCTGTGGTCTTGCCATTGAAGGCGACGTCACGGTGGGCACGTGAGACCGTGGCTCCATGATCCCATCCGAGGTGTGGGCGCTTTCTATTCCTGTAGATAATAGGCATCTGTGCAGCCTTGTCCTCACCCTTACAAGGCTACAGGGCAGCGGCTGGTGCTCCTGGCTCTGGTCTCTGAAGGGGCAGGAAGAAGAAGAAGGGCCCAGGGGTCAAGGGGCAGCTTCCCTCAGCGCCCCACCTGGTAGTGGGACTTTGGCTTAGTTCTCATGGGCAGGACTGAGTCAGCCACTGGACTGGGATGGGGTTGGGTAGCTCACGTGGCCAGCTAGAGTTTGCTGGTTGACCTCTGCTCCTCCCAGCTTCCAAGGGGCAATGTGCCTGTTGACAGTGAGCTCTGACAGTGGCAGGTTCCTGAGCCACCTCACCCCCCAGCCCCTTTACCCCCCCCCTCCCCCCTTTCTATCTTTTGTTCTGGGTCTTCATCCGGGTAACTGGTCAACCAGTGGGATCAAACATTCCAACAACATTTGTATGAATGCTGCACGTTTTATGTTCTGTGCTGTTCAGTTCAGTAGCCGGTGGATTCACAGTTGCAACCAAGTTTTACAAATGACTACTTGATCCGTGTGGTTCTTGGTCTATGGGCTTTTCAGGGTGCGTGGCCCTTGTTTGGGGGTGAACCAGGCATTTCTAGCTCTTGATCCGCATGAAGCAAACAAGCTGGATCATTATCTTTTCTTCATGGAAATATTTTTATCATACACAGGGACAGAGCTAACGAGCCATCAGACTCTGAACACGTGTGTACATGTGAGCTACTGCACACACATATCACGCACACAGGTATCTCAAAAGAGTTTTTGCAAGAGAGCAAACCTAACTCTCTACTATCACTTCAGTGAAAGCAACAGTCTTGCAAAACAGCAAGCCCCAGGAAGAAAGCATTTATGGAATTAAATATAGACGACTTATTTTTAGAAAGAACACCTTTCAGTTTCAATAGGGGGAAAAAAAGTGTGTGTTTGAGATGTGAGATAAAATGAACGTGAAGATGGAGGAAAAGTGCTAGAGTGTGGGTTGGGATTTATTTTCTTTTGATTCTTAGAGTTACTGCCACCACACTAAAAATTGGCCCTCTTTGAGAGAAAACAAGATCTCCTGCCAGCGATGTTTTATTATTCTGCTTTATGCTATTTGTTTTGGCTGGCTGACAGCAGCTCTCTGCGACAAAGATTCATCAATGTGAAGTCTGTCAATTCCCGAGCCTGCCTGGTTTACAAAAAATATCAGGCACGGCCGTCTTCATTTGAGTTTGGAATGGATTCAGGATAACGTCCTTGGCTTTAAATAAGGTTTGCACTCCCGGGAGGGCTGGTCTTGGCTGCAATCTCTGTGCCCTTTGCTACTGCTAGGTAACCAGGCAGACCTTCAGACACCGATGACCTCAAAGGCCTAAGCTTATAAATAAACAGAGAGCACCACTCTTTCCCAGGCGCCTGGGCCCTGAAGCCTTTACACCGACAGAGATGCCTGGTCTGCAGGTAACCTAACAAAGTCGAACGTGAGAAGCCACATAAGCAGAGCAAGCCCCCCAAATCCCAAAGCAAACCTGCGCCTTGCCCCGGACAGAGTCTCACTCAGCTGAAACCGTTTCTCTCTGCCAAGGTTTGCTCTGGCTCTGAGCCTGTCTCTGTTCCTATCACACTAGGGTTTTCTTAATATCTCGCATCCTGACCTGCCACGGTGATTCTTTGTTGTATTTCTTTATTTCTTTTTGCTGCATTCCCAGTTCTACATAACGGCGAGATTCACTATGCCACACTCCTACGTGCATGTGACAAAATTGGATCCGTCTCAATCCCAGTCCCTTCCCTTTAAGTTCTTTGTTTATACCTCTCTCTTCTCCACTGAAAGTCTTCTTGGGAGAAAGGGGTTTGCTTTCTTCCTTGTTTTTGACTAAGCGCCTAGCATCTATGAGCACTCTGACTACTTAAATAAATGCACGTTGCGCAGATGAATGCATCGACCTGTTCCTAAGTACGGCATATTGTACTTAGGTAATTGGGACATCATGCCACCTAGGAATTTATTCTGAATCTTCCAATGATGATATGCACATACATCAAATGATGATCAATTGATAGCGGTATGTATGTATTATTTGTTTGTATCAATTATCTACCTACCTAATGATAATCTGTTACATATCTATTGATATTTACCTATTGATATATCTATCATGTATATATTAAAATCTATCATCTATTTACCATCTATCTACATGGTTTTATCTACCAATTTATTGATCAGACTATCATATATCTATCAATATTCATCATTTGTCTATATCTGTTATCTATCTATAGCTATCTACCTACTGATAAAACTATCATATATCAACATCTATCATCTACGTTCTATCCTTATACATTATCTACCTCTTGGTCAAATTGTCATGTATCACTATGTATTAATCCATTGATCTATTATCTATATAGTACCTATCTGCTGATCGGACTATTGTACATCAGTATATGTCTATCATTCGTCTATGTACTACCTAGCTCTATCCATGTCTATCTATCTACTCATCCATCCATATCCATCTATCATCTATGGCTCTATCCACCCATCTATATCCATCTATCATCTATCTATCTGTATCTATCTATCCATCTATCCACCCATCCACCTCTTATTCCAACCATCCAATTGCCTATTGAATCTACCAATCTATCCATCCATTTATATCCATCTATCATCTATCTCTACCTATCCATTTATCTATTGTCTGTTATCTATCTATCCATCTGTTCTTCCATCCATTCATCTCATTTGTTTATCTATCTATCATCCATCCGTCCGTCCGTCCGTCCATTCATCCATCCTACCTAGGTTCCAGAGAGAAACCCTAATCCCAGCAGGGTGACCATGTCTTCCAAAGAAAGCATTAGACAAGATTAAAATGGGGGTGATCCTGGAGGGGAATGAATCTGTCATCTGGATCAATTGCTGTGATTAGTTAGTAATGAAGATAGTGATTAAACATCACGTGGAACTAAAATTTTGACATTAGCCATTGCCCTGGTAATGGTATTAGTGTGAACCAACACCTTTTAAAAATCCCAGCACAAAAAGAAAAAAAATGCAGGGACTACGTAGTCCCAGTCTTTCTAAGGGGCAGTCCTTCCCTTTACTGATCCTTCCTTCTGTCTGGCCTTCCCTCCCTCGTCCGTCTGTCTTCTGTCCCTCTCCTTCCCACTCAATGCAGCCTGGGTTTTCTCCTTGGCCTCCTTGTAGGGTGAGGAAGTTCTTAATAAAAATCAATGTGGGGCTAGGGTTGTGGCTCAGCGGTAGAGCGCTAGCCTGGGATGTGTGAGGCACCGGGTTTGATTCTCAGCACCACATAGAAATAAATAAAGGCCCGTCAACAACTAATAAAATATTAAAAAAAAAAACAACATACGGGGTACCTTATGCTTGGAAGAGATGATCTTTAAAAAAAAAATAATGGGTGAAGTAATGTTGGCCAAGTTATGTTGTCCTATTGTGTGCATGTATAAATATGCAACAGCAAATCCCTCCATTATGTAAAAGTATAATGCACCAATAAAAATACAGATAAAGTTAATATGGGAGTTCAGTGATGACACTCGGGATTGTCTCGTGTAGCGATGATCACATCATAGGCCAGGTGTGGGTGCTTCACTCTCATAGACCAGGTGTGCGCCTTGAGTTCCCATCTGTGAAGTGAGGATCCTGTAGTACTGGGTAGCTGAAGTTTTAAATCAGGGGGTTGATGGCTGTCACTCTCCCAAAGTCACAGGGTCAGGTAAATATCAGGATATGACCTAGAGGGTGATATACTCCCTGCTGCACTGAAAACTGTCCACTCTGAACAAAAGAAAAGCATATTTTTTCTCTTCTCATTTTGAAATAATTTGGGACTTACAAGGATGCTGTAAACCTGGTACGAAACATTCCCACAAACGCTTCCACCAGCCTTGAAAGACATCAACGTCGTGCATGGCCGCAGTACGACGATTAGAACCAAGAACTCACTGTCGCCACCGGCCTACCAGCTGGCCTGCAGATTGTCTTCAGGTTCTTACTTTTCTAGCCCTCATGACCTTTTCCTGGTCCAGGACCCCATCCAACACCCCACATGGCACTTGGTTGCTGAGTCTCCTCGGTCCCTTGCAATCTGAGCCTCTTTATCTTTTGTGATCTCGACATTTAAGAAGAGTGCTGGCCTGACTCTGGGTGGAATGCCCCTCAGTGTGAGTTTTCCTGGTGTCTCCTCATTGTTAGTTTATGCCTCTGTGGCAGGAATGTCACAGAAATGACAGGGTCCTTCTCATGCACAGAATTGGGGGTCACATGATGTCACTCTGGTTCATTACAGTGATATTAACCTTGGTTATCTGGCTGAGGTTGTCTCTGGCAGGATTCTCCTCTACAAAGTCATCATGTTTCCTTGGAAATCAAAACGTACATTCAGAGGACATGTTTATAGTGTTGGCAAATATCTGGTTTCTTATCTTTTCTTTTTTAACTTGATGATTTTAGCATCCGTTGACGATTCTTTCTGGAACAGTAATTATTACCAAGGTATATGGATATATTGATATTCCATTTCTATCGTTTCTTCTATAGTTATTAGCTGAAATTCCATAATGAGAAAGAGTTAAACCTTGTATTTGTTGGCAATAAATTCATGGGTATCCATTTTATTCTAGGAGTTATTATTTATTACCGTCAGTTTTTGTTGTTGTTGTTGCTACTATTGTTCAAATTGTCCCTAGATTGGATCGTTGGAAGATGTTTTAACTGGGCTCCCCAGTCCTGTTTTTCTTTTTTTTGGCAAGGGGTGGGGTACCAGGGATTAACTCAGGGGCACTCGACTGCTGAGTTTTTGTATTTTGTATTTTATTTAGAGACAAGGTCTTACGGAGTAGCTTTGGGCCTTGCTAAGTTGCTGAGGCTGGTTCTGAACTTGCAATCCTCCCGCCTCAGCCTCCCGAGTTGCTGGGATTTCAGGCGTGTGTCACCACGCCCTGCTCCCTTGCCCTTTTGATATCCCACCATGATTTTTTTTGAGCACCTTTTTAATATTTCTGACACCATACGGTATAGAAGAAACATTTTGTGTTTTCCTTGCCCCAGTCTTGGTTCCTTCTATTGGAAAATGGATTTAGAAACCAAGATCTGGGAGCCTGGTGTGCTCATTGCTATTGGAGTGCAGTGGCTTCTTGACCCTCTCGGAGCGATTCACTAGTATGTATATGAATACAGACACAGACACATACTCCCATCTCTCTAGCTTATGTGTCTGTTTATATATTAAAGACCAAGAGTTTACATGTCACTGATTCAGTCCAACAACACAGTGTTTCTGATCCTTGCTTGTTTCAACAGCAAAATGCCTTTTTCTAATTATGAATGATGTTTTTACTCCCTTGTTTAATTCTAGAGTGCTCATTATAAGATTGCTAACTCCTATACCACTTGAAGAGAACATGTCCTAGCTAGAATACAGCACACAGTGGCCCATTAGTACATGTGTGTGTGTGTGTGGGGGGGATTGGTTCTAGGACCCCTTGTAGATTCTAAAACCCACAGATGCTCATATTCTTTATATACAATGGTGATTGTTGGTAAAATATATGAAAGTTAAGGACTAGACAGTTGGGTTGTAGGCAATGATAGCATTATTCATTCTCTATGGGAATTGAAGAATAAGCTAGAATTTTTTGTAGTTAAGTCCTCCCCTACCACCTGATGAGCATGAGAACTGATGAGCATGCTATACTTAAAATTTTTGGTTAAAATTATGATAGATTTATTGATGGTAAGATCTGAACTATAATTGAGATAGGTGCTAATTTTCGTCATGTCAGAAGAATTATACCAGATACCAGTGAAATGCCTTGTGTAGCTTCTGGGACTCAGAAATGGAAAGGGGCTTGTTTCACTGATAACGCTAAGGCTAGCATAACGGGTACAGGTTGAGTAGAGGTATGAATTATAGCTCATGTCCTGAATTCAAAAAATTTATCATCACGGCCATTAATAAGATTACCTTTTATCTTTCTATTTTTTTAAAATTTATATTTTGTTTCTCGAATAAGGAAATACTTGAGATGGTTTCTGTGGGTCCTGGGTTTCTTTTATTAATTAATATTGGGATAATAGCTGGTATGTTTATTTCTAGTTGTACTCAGGTAAGCAATCAGTAGGAGCTAAATAGGGCAATGGTTGTACCTGAGAATAACATAAAGACATAGGTGGAAGACGATAGTGGGCTAATTGGTATGGGAATGGTAGAAAACAACATTTTCCGAGTGTGGACCTGAGAGCCTTTTTAGCTGACCTTACTAATCCAACATAGTGCATTATGTAGCTCAAAGAGTTTTGAATTCTTAGGGTTTGGTTCAAGTCCTACAGTTCTACAAACAAGAGAGTTTAAACCTCTGTTATTTACTCTATCCAAGTAACTCTTTAGTCAAACACATTTCCTTTATTTTTAGGGGAATTGCTTGTCAGGATAATGGGTTATGAAGGTTACATGCATAAAGCTGATGTTAAAGGTAAAAATATTTTTTCATAATAAATTCATTAGTTGATCATATGGGAATCACAAATAAGATGCTCAAATTCATAAGAATGAGGCCGTTAAAATAAGGGCTTTAGAAATAAAATTAAATGTGAAAATTTCAGGGATTAATGGATTATGAGGTGCTCCCAGGAAAAGAATTATAGTTTGGGCATTTATTGTAATGATATTGGTTTACGCTGCTATAAAAGAAGGGCAGACTGTCTGCAGAATATTCTATGTTAAGGCCCCCAAATGTTCTGGTTCACCTTGGGTTAAGTCAGGACTGCTCAGTTTATTTCCACTAAGGTTGAGATAAATCCCATTATCACCGGAGGTCATGATTATAGGAAGAGTCATGCATATTCTTGTGTTATAGTAAGTAAAATGAAAGGCACATTTATTAGTCAAATTGAAAGGAGAATAATACTTATAGTGACTTCACATGAAATTGTGCTACAGCTAGTTTGATGTTTATTCTCATGATAGGATAGCATAAACAGCAAGGCTTGATGTAGCTAGAATAAATAATACTCTTATTTTACATACACTGGGATAAGAATTCATATAGTAAGTGCTAGTGTTAGGGCTAGAGTGAAGGCAATAGTAAATAAGAGAATAAATGTGCAGGACCAAAGGGGTTCGTTAATGATCAATTTTATTGCATAAGCAATTGGTTGAAGGATGCCATTGGAATCCACAATACCTGGTCCTTTGCAAATATATATATATATATATATATATATATATATATATATATATATATATATATAGTGGATTTTAATTATAATATATATATATATAAAATAGGAGATATATCTATCTCCTATTATTTTTCATTTGACTAAAGCTAGAAATGCTAGGGCAGGTAAAACTGGACTTGTCCATGAAAAAAGATTAATTGTGCACATACTGTGAAGAAAAGAAATGGAATCTCTGACAATGAAATTTTAAGTAATATTTGCCCAGATCTTTCACACACCCTCCAGTGTACTTTAAATCTTATCCAGATGACTTATGAGACCTAATACAGTGCAAGTCTTATGCAAATATATCTATTAAATTGTTTAGAAAATAATGAAAAGAAAAAAAAACTGGGTTCACATTCAGGACTGACCTAATTTTTTTTTTCCTGAATATTTTCAATTTGCAATGGATGAAATCCAGGGAGATGGAGCCCAAAGACACAGAGACACATCTGTATATGGCCACAGTTATTTTTCTCTTTTAAGCCTTTTAATATATAGTTCAGAATACTGTTTTCCAAGGTTATTCAAGTCAGTTCTTCCTTCAGTATGGCTCTGCCACTCATTCACAATAGAGTTGGGCATTTTTGTTTCTATTTAAATTCCATTTTGGGTCTCCACCAACCTACATCTGCTACTGTCCTTGGGGATTTTAATTATTTATTCATTTTTTTGGAGTAAGTGAAATGTTGATATAATTCTAAGAAGTCGATAGTGCACTAAAAAGCATTGATGTGGGCATTTTTTTTTTGATTCTGTACCCCACTGAGCAAGCAAGAGGAAACCTCAGACTCTGCTTTATTTTAAACTCCTCTCACTTTACCTGCTGAAGGAAATTCCATAGCTCAGTGGTGATGATATCCTACAGGCAGTTTCAACTAATTAGAGGGAAAATGTCTTAATTTACAAGGGAAAAGACAGTTGTCTTGAGAATAATTAATTTCTGCTATGAAAAATGCATATATTAGTATGGTTACCTTCAAGAATTAATTACCCCATCTTTGGCTATTTATCTTTTCTGGAATGCTGCTTACTTCAAAATGTAATTAAAATATTTAGCACATAACAAATTGAAAATTGTTACTCTGTGTGTCAGAGCCAGCATGCAAGGAGAGAAACAGTGGTTGTAAGCGTGCCGTGATTTCTCAGTTTACTTCCTCTGGGCAGGGATGTTGGACATTTCTTCTGAGATAATAATATCTCTGTTATGCTGAGATATCTAGGGATTTGAGATTGCATTAACGCTGTGGTTAGATAAAGAAATAATAACTGATCCCCCCTCCCCATGTGGCTGTTTTAATCTTGTGATGAGTAGGCACTTAGATAACTTTGGATGGTAGTTACATCTCTTCTGGTCACATTGTGTCCCCACCCCCCTCCAGTACTGGGGATTAAATCCAGGGTCTCATTCATACTAGGCAAGTGTGCTACCACTGAGCTACACTCTCAACCCCTATATTTCTTTTGATGGCTTCATAGTTGTCTCTAAGTGCTTGTGTCTTAGAAATGCAACAGTATGTATTGCATATAATCACCCTGTGAGCCGTCATGGTGGAATCCATAGACTCTTGTCAGCTTTCTGGTCCCATGTGGAGTCTACTTCCTCTCTCCTTGAATCTGAGTGGGGGTACTTTGATCACCTCAAAAAGTAGACTGTGTTGTAAGTGACCCCTGAGACTAAATCATAAAATTCACATCTCCTCCCTAAACATTTACCTTGGAACTCAGTCGCCATGTTGTAAGGGAGACCACACCACGTGGAGAGGTCAGGTATTAGGTATTCAGTCAACAGCCCCACCTAAGATCCCAGACAACAGTTAGCCAACATCAGCTGCCTGAATGAGTCTTCAGTGGATTCTAATCGCCAGCCTTTGAGCTTCCCCAGCTAAGACTAACAGCAACGAAAAGGAACAAGTTCTGTCCAACTTTTATATTTGGGAAAAAAATTTCAGATAATTTGTTCTGCTACCACCTTAAATGGAATATATGATAAACATACTTACTGGGGGAAAAATAGCTTTTTTAGGAAGGTTCATTTCCAATGGTTTGGGAGACAATGTTTTGTGGGATAAATATCAGTGACAGAATTCATAATTGAGACTGGCCTTTTCACTGGATGCAAATGAGTTTAAATGACACACACACGCACACACACACACACACACGCAAACATCTGCACCCCCCACAAGTATACATATGCACACAAATACCTCATAATATCACCAACTTTTCCAAGTCTCCTCTGCTATAACAATATTCTGTCTGATCTTCTCAGATTCTTCACAGCACTGCTCTAAACTAACTGGCACATAAAGAAATCTTTATTTCTCTTTTATTTCACACACATGCTTTCCTTCCAAAGCCCAAAGATCATTTAGAATTTTCTTTCTTCTCTTGATTTCTAGGCCTGCAGATGTGACTCTGCAGCAGTTGACAGGCCTGCTCACCCTTCCTCCGGGGACGACAAAATGCCATCTCTATGACTCAGGCTCTCATGCCTCTGAAGCTTGGAATAGAAAGATGTGCAGCGGTAGCTCCTCTCCCCGTGGAGCCAGAGGCGGTGGGGTGCCAGCTCTGGGAATTCACCAGGAAAACACCCGGCAATGCTCTGCCCCTTGGCATTCTCACAAGGAGCCTAACAGCTTTGCACCTGCCCACCTCACAGAGTCTGCAAACGCTTGGTGACGCGGAGGGGAGAAGCCGAGGAGAGAGAACTCCTAACAAGAGCACATTTTGCTGATGCACCATTAGAATCGACCGCAGAAATGGCTGCATCCGTGGCAGCACCGATCAAGTACACCCACCTGACGAAATAGCACTTTTCTCTCCTCCAGAAAGAAAAATGGCCCTTGGAATTGTGTTGAAGCCATCGGTGGCACGGTTTTCCTTCCGGATGGCCTCCGGCGTTGGCACTAATGGAGACTCATTTTTTTTTTTTTTTTGCCATCGCCATCGGCTTCTGTCACTGACACAAATGTATGTTCCTCTGAGGAATCGCCCTGTGGCTTTCAACAGGAAGTATGCTCTGCCAATTTTAATATAAACCCTCTTATTTCTTGGTCAAATATCACCCGGGCCTCTTCAAAGCACTGAGATTGATCTGTTTTTCCCGAGTGCTGATGGCTGTTTGGAGAGGAGAACACAGTTTCTTTTTATTTCAAAAGTTCATGCTCCTTGCAAGAGCCCTGGAGACGCGGGCTGGGGGCATTCTGTAGAGAAGGAGGCTGGCAGTCAACTTCTGCTAAGGCCACTTTTGGAGAAGGGAATAGGAAACTTGATAGCGTGTAAAGAATCCATCTAGGCCATGGCCCAGGAACTTAGAGGCCCACAATGTTCATGAAGATTCTCCTTCTAGATGCAGCCGAGGGGTAGAACACCTGCCTCGTGTTTGCAAGACCTGGCTTCCATCTCAGGACGGAAAAAAATTTTGTATCGACTTCACTTTTTTTTCCTCAGCAAATCACACCAAGACCTTCCTGAGTGGGCCACAGTGTCACTCCCAGACAAGAGTTCAAATGCAACCAGTGCTCAGAATCTTTGGAGCCGCTGGGAGATGACAGGCTGAGGCTTTCCTGTCTTGGAGGATCCTGGGGAGCAGGTGGCTCTCATTCAGCCCATTGGCTAAGACTTAGCAGGGTGAAAGGTACCACTGCGATTTGGCTAGTAGGTTCTTCCTTAGATCTGACCCCGCTCTGTTTCTAGCAGTTTCTGAGAGCAGCTGACCAGGTGGGTCAGGCAACTCTGCAAGTAGGAAAACCGGGAATGTCAGAGCCTCTTGGAAATAGGTGAGTACGTGGATGAACTGAAATGAGCAAACCAAACAGGAAGAGCTACGGAACTTGTAAGGTCCAGTGCAAGATGAAAATGTGGGGACCCTTCATCAGATATTAAGAATTTATTAATGGCAACGCAAGGATGAAGCTGAATGTGGCATCTGTCTGCACCTACTTGGGCTCTTTTGTTAAATGTCACATAAGTAGAAGAACATAGTTGGTCCTCTATATGGACAGGATCTGCACTGGGGACCCAACCGACTTTGAGTAGAAAAAAGTATAAAACAAAGAGGGAAACTGCGTTTGTATTAAATGTGCAGACTTTCTTCTTGTCATCATTCCCTAAGCTATAGGGCATAATAACTCCTTATGTAGCAATTGCATTGTTTTTGTATCTCATGTCGTCTAGAGATGGGATAAGCCGACGCATGTCCGTTACATGCAAATACTACGTCATCTTGTATCTTGGTATTCACGGAGGTCCCGGAACCAATCCACAGGAAGCTTCTGAGTCTGCTTTCTTTGACTCAGCATGATGCTCTTCAGTCCAATGCCTCTGATTCCTTCTCTTTTACTCCTAAGGAGTAATTGATTGGTTGGAGGGGCTTTTTTGGTACCAATCATTGAACCCTGGGTGCTTAACCACTGAGCCACACACTTAGCCCTTTTTTATCTTTTATTTAGAGACAGGGTCTTGCTGAGTTGCTCAGAGCCTCACTAAGTTGCTGAGTCTTGCCTCCAACTTGCAATCCTCCTGCCTCAGCCTCCCAAGTCACTGGGATTACAGGTGTGCACCACCACACAGAGTCAGTGCATGCCTTTATAAGAAGCATTTTGTTGGGCTGGGGATGTGGCTCAAGTAGTAGCGCGCTCGCCTGGCATGTGTGGGGCGCTGGGTTCGATCCTCAGCACCACATAAAAATAAATAAAGATGTTGTGTCCACCGAAAAACTAAAAAAAAAAATATTAAAAAATTCTCTCTCTCTTAAAAAAAAAAAGAAGCATTTTGCATCCTTGCCAACAGTGTATGAATATCCCGTTGCCCTGTACTTACATTGATGCTTGCTCTTGGCAATCTTTTTATCGTTGGCAGTTCTAGATGTGTAAGCCTTCAATCTTTGGTTCATTTGAAAAGGTTTGGTTGTTTATCCTCTCTTTACAGAGTACAAGAGTTCTGTAATACAAGCTTCTGTCAGATACATTTTGCAAGATTTTCCCATCTGTGGATTTTCCTTTCCCCTTTTCCTAATTGTGTCTTTAAGAGAACAGCTGCTTTTATTCCTGATGATGTCTACTTTTATCATTTTCAAAAATACTTGTACCTCATGTGTCCTGAGTTAGCAAGCCTCAGTTTTCCAGACTTTTCTCCTTGGTTCACGCTGAGAAATGTGTTAGTTATAGCTCTTTTTGTATAGGGTGCATTTTGAGTCAACTTGGAGGTTTGGTATCAAGCAACAGTCAAGACTCTTTTTTTTTTTCTCTGTCAATATCCAGTTGTCCCAGGACCCCCTGATGTTCAAAGTTGGGGTTTTCCCTTGGAAAAATCCTCAATGGGTACCATGTGGATTTGCCACTTGTGGGGTCATATTACACTTGGTATGCTCTGCTTTTAATCTTTTTTCAATTTGCATCAGTGGGAGACCCGGAGTAGCCTCGGGTTTGCCAAATTGAACTTTAGGAGATGCAATTCATCAATGTCATGGACAAAGGATTGCTAGTACTGACTTAAAAGATGCATGAGAACAAATCCATTGCTTAGGAGCCATTTTCCCCTTGTCCCAAGAGCACAGTGACAACCAGTTAGCTGGCCACCCCATATATGGGGTCTTCTTTCCGGGGACTCCACCCTACAACTTCCCTTGCTGGTGGCTATCACCACATGACTAAGTTCCAGCAGTTGGAATGTGAGTGGAGGTCAAGTGCTCAGAGGCCTGTTCTGCACCGTCTTCCCAGCCCCCTCCCCCAGGATCTTGCCCACCTGGTGGGACCCAAATGAGTGTGGCAACTGCAGTAGCGAGGCCATGAACCTCAGTGGAGGGAATTCAATCCCTGAGTCACGAGGAGAGAAGCTGCCTTTGGGACAGTCCCCTAGTGAGCCGCTGTTTTTGTTAAATAACTGAGATAAGGATTTAGCAGTACTGCAGGTAATAGCTCCATCGACAGACAGGAGTGACTTCTTCAGTAAGTATGGCACTTGAGAGAGGTTCACCAGCCTTCAAACTGTGCAGTGTTCTGGTACATGGCCCCGGCTCAGAGCTGGGGGGTACTTGATGCCACGACACCCCCAGGATCTCCGTTCACCTTTATCAGCCCTGTGTTCCTTGATGCCACATGAGGTTGCCTTAGCAGGAAAGGACCACAGGCAGAGGATCTCTTATTTTACCCTCTGTGTCTGTGGACAAGATACCCCGAGAGGTTTTGGTCACCAGCCTTCTGGTTTGAGACATGAACTTTTTTTTTTTTTTTTTTGTGGCATTGTGTAGACAAAGTAATGGTCCCCAAGGTTATCCATTTCTAATTCCTGAGACTTGTGACTGTGGAATAGTGCCGTTGATGTGAAGGATTTTGAGATGGGGATGTATCCCCATTTGAATTGGGGATGGAGACTGGAGTATCTGGGTGAGTCCAGTGCAATCACAAAAGTCCTGATCCGAAAGAGGCTGAGGGTCAGATTTGGATAAGGAGGTTTGCAAAAGAGATCAGAGAGATAGAGAGAGAGGGAGAGAAACAGATGGACAAAGACTTCTGACCTCCAAAAGTGTCAGCTAATACACCTTTATGGTTGTTAAAAAATCAATAGGAAACCCATATGGTGTTATCTTAATGTTGTGATGTCAGTGTATTTAAAGACAGATACATTTCCTTTACCCTCATCCACTCCTACCAAAATAAGAGAAATAAATACAGCCAACTCCTGATAATCCAGGAGCGGACAGAAGGAGGGCTGGCAATATTGTATCTAAAGATGAACAAAGAAAGTAGGAGAGAAGTTACCTGTTGTCCATGAGGGCTGCGGGCTAAGGAGCATTGATGAGGGAGGTGCTGCCGAATCTCTGCCCTTGCCGCACCGCAAGGAGTCGCACCCTCTGATTTGGTACAAAGAGTGGTTAATGGTAACAATACCCAAGGTTCATTTTGTTGTTACTGTTTTTATTCAGGTACATGAAAAATTATAATCCCTCCAATCTAAAGTCAGGCATCTGTCACCTCAGTCCCTCCTCCCCTCCCTCCCCCTCCCCCTCCTTTCACCTCCCCTCCCCCTTTTCCCATGTAACTTAGCATTCCTAAAATATTTGAGTATTTTCTGTTGGGAACAAAAGTTCAACCATGCTTCAATCATGCAACTACACCGTAGTCTTTCTGTGAAAATCATGTGGCATTATTCCTTTGCACCTATATTAAGCAGAAGTCATTCATGAATGAAGGATTCAAGCTTGGTACGGGAACCAAGACTGCTCCTGTGTTTCCTTCCTTTTCCTGGCGATGAGATGTCCTGGCAGGTTCTCTGTTCCTGCTGGATGAAGATCACTCAGGTTTCAGCAAGTGAAAATCATGGGCAGGGAACACCATCACTCTTTGGGGATATTTTCTCTCACATTTGTTCACAGTTTTTTAAAAAAATTGGATTCTGTGTATCACTTTGGGAGTCAAGAGTACGAGGCTAGCAGATTTTATTTACTTGCTCCCAGCCCTCACCTGCTCAGGTAACTTGTTGCCGCCTGCACATCTGCTCTGTACCTGGGTGACTGTTAAGGGGAGAAAACCCAGAACAACTTCAATGCAACATAGATCATGTTCGCCTTTCTGCACAGGGTCACAAAAATACATTAGAATTCATAAAAATGAATGTGTGTCTTATACATAGATTTACAGGTTAGTTTATGAATTAATATACTTTTATTTAATGTATGTATGATTATGTATAAGTAACATATACTGGGTTCATGATAATTATATGATGATGTAACATATGTGATATTCATTACATAGATCATGTATGTATGCAATTACATCATTATCATGTAACACGAATTTATATCCTGTGATTAATTATATGAATAATTAAATAGTTGGGTTATATTTAATGATATAATACAATCTATATTATACAATTTGTAGTTTGTGTAGTTATTTACTATAAGTGATAATTGTTATAGACAATTATAAAATGAGCATTGTGGATCTATAATAATCCATAGATTTGTAAAAACTTTACATATCAATCAACATGCGTACATATATACATGAATATAGAATATATATTTCTTGCATGAAATCTTTATATTTTCATGCAAGAATTATGCACCCATCTTCCACAGAATGGGCCACCAAGGAAGTGCCCGTAGCTGGAAGCCCGCTCTCCCACAAGGGCTTTCCTAAAGAGGTCCCACAGGAAGCTTCTTTTGGAGGTCAGCCACGAAGCGCTGCAAGTTCAAGTGCATTTCACCACCTTCTACCCACACAGAAGCTGTGGGCTGTGTATTCCTGGGTCTTCCTCTTGGGACTGTGAAGGACAGTCCCCCCCCCGGCTTCCTCTCACAACAAGCTCATGAGCAGACAGGATGCACCTGTCGAAAGCCTGAGAAGGCTGGCACGGTGGTGGCACACGCCTGTGGTCTCAGAGGCTCGGGAGGCTGAGGCAGGAGGATCGCGAGTTCAAAGTCAGTTTCAGTGAAAGCAAGGCGCTAAGCAACTCAGGGAGACCCTGTCTCTAAATAAAATACAAAATAGGCTGGGGATGGGACGCAGTGGTCGAGTGCCCCTGAGTTCAATCCCCAGTATTAACGAAAAGCCCTAGAGGAATTGGAACATTGGGGGTTCTTTGCCTAGCGGGGCTGCGCTTTGCTAGTGGGCGACGGGCAGAATTCTCCATTGGATTCTCTGCAGATGGCTGGATGGTGTACCTTCCCTCCCTTCTCCCTCCCTCTCATTCTCTCTGCAGTACTCAGCCAATCTCCAACCATTTATTTCATATCTCAGAGTAATGGCCCCCAAAGTTCTCCATTTCTAATTCCTGAGGGTTGTGGTTTGCAGTCCTAGTACGGATCTTCCAAACATTTCTGTCCCTAGAGTCTTTTGGTATCTGCTTATCCAGGAACCTGAAAGTGCCTTGGGTGACAGCAGAACCCTATCCATTGTTGATCTTGTCTCTAGAAACTGAAATCTGCAGTTCTTATCCTTGAGTGTGCGTTCAAGAACTCGCGTGGGGTCTTGTTAAACATGCGTATTCTCTGGCTCAGACCCAAGAATCCGAGTCAGCAGGTTTGGGCTGGCATCCAGGAATTCACATGCATAACAAACTCCCCCAGTGATGCCCAGTATGGTCCTCTGTCACCCCGACCTTTAAAGACACAGTCCTAACGGCTTAATGGTTGGCTCTCTCCGCCACCTTGTCCAGGCAATCTAGGGTCGCTGCCTTTAGTTCTTTTTCTTTTGGGCACCAGGGATTGAACTCAGAGGCGACTGAGCCCCATCCCCAGCCCTATTTTGTATTTTATTTAGAGACAGGGTCTCACTGAGCTGCTTTGGACCTCACTGAGTTGCTGAGGTTGGCTTTGACCTCACAATCCTCCTGCCTCAGCCTCCCAAGCTGCTGGGATGACAGGCGTGCACCACTGCGCCTGTGAATTTTAAACGTGTCTGTTGCCACAGGGGCAGCCCCAAGTTAGCACCTAAAATTATAGTCCTGGTGCCACGTCTTTGGAGTTCACGGCTACCACACTAACTACCAAACCGAGTTTATACTAGAAAAAAGACATTGAAGAAAGTAGGAGAGTTGTCTTTAGCAGTTTCAGGAATTACTGAGGTTTGCTTTAGTTACATTCCTGTATATGGCCTGTAAGTTTTTACCCAGCAGGGAGAGATGGCAATACATTTTTGCTGTCTGTGTGCAGCACACAGGGGAGCTCTCTATGCTACATGGTCCAGTCTCTACTGTGCGTTCTTGCTCCCATTTTGCAGATAAGAAAACCGAGGCTTAGAGGAGTAATTTGTTGTGAAGCTGTTGAATAACACAAATCGGCTTTCCAAATAGGGTGCCCAACCCCAAATCCCCAACTTCTCTACCCTTTATCATGCAGCCTTCATGGAAGAAAGAAAGGCAAATAAAGAAGAGGATGCTTTGAAAATCCCCTTTCATTCCCCGTGGGTGCCTTTAACCTCTCAGTTAATATCTGACGTCCCAGGAAAATTGACATCCTCATGTTTGGTGTCCCAGCCTGATGTCATGCTTCTTCCCCTGTGTGTGACACTTGCTTCCATCTATTTGCTAGGATAGATTTTTTTCTCTCCTTTAAAACCAGGCTCAAGACACAGCCTTTACTTCATCTTCCCCTACATAAACCCCATTTGACCTGAACCCAGTCGGATCTCTAGCCAAAGCTTAATCAGGTCGGCAGAGCTAGGCGCTGTCCCATACATGAGAGATGGCCCCGTTTGCCTGTGTGTGCATGTATTCAACCAGTGGGTACTTCCTATGGGTTGCTTTGTGTAAAACACCCTGTTAAGCTCTGTTGGGGAATGTGGCATTGGATGAGGCACAGGGGGCACTCCCAAGGACTCATAGTATTAGGGAGGAGAGAGGTCACACCAGAGTATTGGTAACCTATTTGTAAGCAAGTAGGTTCCAAATATTATAGAACCAAGAGAAAAGTGCAAAAGGAGGGTCAGGGTCAGCTTTCTGGGAGAGGTGGCGTCTGAGGTCAGCCTTGAAAATTGAGAAAGTTTTGTTGGTTTGGAGAAGGTCAGAGGCCACATGGGAAAGCCAATGCAGAAGCAATATGGCGGCCAGCGCTTGGAAGACCAGAAAGGAATGAATCACAGCAACTGTTACAGATCAGGTTTGCTACACAGCTTTCTTGGCGTGTGCACCGAGAACTGCATTAAAATGAACACCAAGCCCCAGATAATCGTCTTCAGCTCAGTGGTCCTAGCACAGGGCTGACATGGCTAGTTTCTGAGGTAGGACACCCTGTGCCCAGTACCTCTCCCTCCATCCAGGTGCACCTGAAATAGCTCTTCCAACTCCACAGGTTATCGTATCTATGAAAAGGTTTCATCTCAGCCTGACCTTCTGGCACCCCAGGGAGAGGAATGAAATTCATCCTCCTCTATAGACCCAGCTAATTGCTTCTCAGCACCACAGAAATCAATGATATTTTAAGAAGTAAAATCGCACTCCCTAAAAGCAGCACAAGTGTATCCTTCGCTTTTGTAGAAGTTGCCACAGCAACGCAGGTTGGAGTACTTCCCCCACTCCCCAGCCTCCCCGAAAATCTGTTTCAACAAATTGTCTTAGAAAAAGACCGAGCTGGGAAATGGTATCTTTCGCTCGCTAAGAATGTCATTATCTTTGATCAGTGTAAGTGCAGCCCCCAAATGAGATGCAAAATGTATTGCTTTTAAGAAATCGAGTCGTGGGAAGAATAAGAGCTATCCAAGTGGAGTTCTCATGCAGAATTCTGAAACCCAAAAGAACCTTCCTTCCTTAGGTGCAGAGCCGTTGTGACATTGTACCCTGGTCGACCCTAAAGGTCATTGTACCCAAACTGGTGGAATGCCATCCTTATTTCTTAGTGTTTGGCTCTGATATGTGTAGGGAAACCAATCATTTGATACTATTTTCTTACATCCGTCTTGGTGGAACTTGTCCCATCTGATCAAACACCACTATTTCCAGGGAATTCAAAACAGGTCCCGGGGATGCTTGGCTGGAGCCCAAGGTCAAACACTCAAGGACAGTCAGTGAGGAAGGGGTGAGTGTTCTTGGTGGAGGGCACTTGAGAGATCTGGAGTTCATCAGCGCACTCAACACTGCAACGGTCCTGGATGCACCCGGCTGAATTTCGTGTGCCCCTCTCGATAGAGGAATTCCGAGTGTTGAGTGACCAGAGTTGAATTTCGTTACATTTCTGACTCAGTCTTACCAACTCTGATCCTTGCAGATGGAAAACATGTTGCAGAATTCACAGGATCCTGGGATCGCTGAATTGGAGAGGACCTTAAAAGCGACCTTGTCTGTGACCTTCACTTCACTGTAAGTAAAAAGAGCCCAAGGGAGCTCAGCCCTTGAGAAGACCAACCATCGGCTATGCTAACGGAGGCGAGGGACCCCCTGACTTCCATGTGTGCATTAAACTCTGCTTTAGAAGATGTTCCGGCTCTTGGAAAATAGCTTTTCTGGCTCAGCGGCGTTCACGCGCAGGAAGTTCTTGTTGTGAAATTCTTGGAGCAGTACCTGGAGCTGACTGGCACGTGTGCCCCGGTTGGAGATAAGAAACCCAGAGCACCATGGCTGGCCCTTCAAGATGGCTCTCCTCTTGCCTCCCAACTAACAGCGATAACACCAAAGCAATGGCTTTGGATGACCAGGGATTGGGCTGCCCATTTCTTGGTGGACCCAAGCTGATTTGCCTGTCTGGTTACATGTTTACGGTCATCTGATAGGTCCCCTGGACTCTGCCTTTACTTTAAAGTGGTTCTTTGGGGACTCCTTTGCCTTCTGCCATTTTAGCCCACCACATGCAACCCAGCTCCAGCCCCCTCGCCAAGCCCCCCACTTCCCACCTCCCCAGGAGTCCTCGGTGTCTCTCATTCCTGGTCACCCTTGCAGTATCTTTGAAGAAGCTGTGCATGTCTTAGGCTCATTTTAGACTCAGGAGTTGGCTTTGGACGGGAAGTGGGTGTTCTTTGTGGCTATTGATGTCAATGTTGGGGAACCAAGCCTTGGGGCCAGCGTTTGCCACTATATGGCCAAAGACAGTCAGGACAGCTGGGAGGGGTGCCGTACTTCCAGTGACAAAGGACACCGTCTTGTTTGTGTTTCCCCAGGGGTACCATGGGAAGAAAGACTTCCTTTTGATTCTCCCACACAACCATGACTGTGGTCATATACTGCAGCCATTTCTCCCCCTGGGGAAAACAACTGAACAATTTACACATTTAACATCCAAGATGGCTTTTCTAGAAAAGGGGAACATAGAAAACCGTTCTACTAGCTAGCAGAATGGCTAGGTCTTCAAATTATACGACTTTGGGGGTAGGTTGGGGACATGATAGTGCCTCCTACTCTTGGGACATTTAGCAATGTCTGGTGACGTTTCTGATTGTCAAGTGTGAGGGGTGCTCCTGGCATCTAGAGACCAGGGAGGCTGCTAAACACCCCACAGAGCAAAGGACGGTCCCATCACAAAATGCGTGGCCCTAAAGATCAGTAGAACCAAGACTGAGAAATGTGTTTTAGATGAAGAGACCAAGGTCAAGAAATGGTCAGTTAATTATCTCACTGAAGCTTGTGGCCAGAGGACAAAGTGTAACCTCTGAGCCACATGCTAACCCCTTTCCATAACTTCATTTTGAGGTAGGGTCTGTCTGAGTTGCTGAGGCTGGCCTCAAACTTGCAGTCCTCCTGCTTCAGCCTCCCCAGAAGGTGGGTTTACAGGTGTAACTCGGTGTTTTGTCTATTTGCCTCCGAGTCACAGCTGTGGTGTCACATGTCCTGGGAAGGCCTCTTGTTCAACAGTTTATTTTTGTCGCCTTGACCTCTGGTGTACATGATCAGGACCATGCTACATTAAAAACAGAGGCCAGCCCGCAATGCCCACAAAAGACTTCACAACGTAAACATTATCGCACTAGGTGAAAGAAGCAAGGATCATTAGGAAATATAGTATTTCTTCTTTGTCACCTAAAGATAATTGCTTAAAAAAAAGAATCTTTCTTAATTTGAGATATGAATGCCCATTGAATGAGACAATGTGTTTTAATATCTGTAAGTGGATTGCACACAAATCATCTCAAAGCACACAGGCACTTCCATCTTGCCAATTATTTGAAGTCTACACAATATTTAAGCCCATGCTGCTCCTTGAGGAAAAAGTCACAAAGAGACCTGGAATTCAAGAGTATTTCTGCCTTGCAATGGATAGAAAAAAACACTCTGGGATGCTCTACCTCTGAGCCACATGCTAACCCCTTTCCATGATTTTATTTTGAGATAGGGTTTCTCTCAGTTGCTGAGGCTGGCCTCAAACTTGAGGTCCTCCTGCCTCAGCCTCCTGAGAAGCTGGGGTTACAGGTGAGTGCCCTGGTGCCTGGCGGTAGTTAACTCTTCAATTGAGACTGAATTATGGAATCCAATCAAACTGAATGTTCATTTGGATTCTAAAATTTACCAGCAACTCATGTGGCCAGGAGAAAATTATTTAATTTCTTTGCTCATTAATTTTCTCAGCCAAAACACGGGAATGGTAATGGGACATGAGTGATGGGGTTATTAGAGGGATGAATGAGATTGTTGGTGAGATGTCCTTAGCACGATGTCCACCTGAATAAATGGTCACTGTCCTGATTATCACCTTGGCTCATAGAGCTTCCTGCCTCCGAGGTGCATTGCATTCCAAGTGGCTGCCTTTCTCCCCGGGAGATATACTCCCTGGGAGTGTTCTGCTTATGTTGCTAGAGAAATGTCCTAGACGCATTCAAAACAGCTTCTCAGAATCCATAAACATAGCCAGGTGCAGCGGCTTATGCCTCTAATCCCAGAGGCTCTGGAGGCTGAGGCAGGAGGATCGCAAGTTCAAAGCCCCAAGCAACTCTGTCTAAATAAAATATAAAAAAGGGCTGGGGATGTGGCTCAGTGGTGAAGCACCCCTGAGTTCAATCCATAGTCCAAAAAAAACAAAAAAACCATAAACATTATCAGTGCTCTTCCTGCCCTGAAGCAAGAACAGGGTCCTCTCCCTCATTTCCCCAGTCACAAAAACCAGTGCCTGCTTTGTGATGGTTTTGATGGTAACAGATTTCAGGCAATATGTTGCATCCATTTGTTCTTTGGAGGTGAAGATGCTAGCAAATTAGTCAGAAGGATTCCTATGACATGACAAAGGAGTTCTTAGCTTTGCTCAATCCTGCGGGCTGTGGCAGTGCGTTAGCCCTCCCTAACCCCCCGCCCTGCAGTCTCACTAAGCCGTGAGCATCCTGAGCTGCCCGCAATTGCCTTCCGCACGTGCGTGCGCTGAGAATCTGTGCTTTGCAGACGGGCTGTCCCAGAAAGACCTCCGGTGGATCCATTCCCAGTGGATCAATGCTAGGAAGCCCGGCCAACTCAGTCACAGAATCAGGCCAATTTTCTTTCTACATTTTGTAGACCCAACAACAACTTCACAGGCAGAAGGGTGGGAAGAAAAGTCAATTCCACGTTGAAGACTTGTTTTGGTGTCAGACACAACAGGCTGTGATTATTTTTTGCTCAAGAAGACGGCGGCGGGCGCTTTTGGTTTTCAGAACATCTTCAGATCAGACATTGGAAAATTTTTTTGGCGTCACCAAAGAATCTAGGAGTTAAAAATCGGTGGGGACGCTCTGACTTTCTCAGCTGATGTGTCAGGATGACAGTCTGAGGACTGAGTGGCATCTTAAGTGACATTGGAATCTCAGCAGCCCTAACTCTCTCCCTCCCAGGATTGGGGATATGCTCTTGGTGTGTTATTTAGCCCCAGGCTAAATGCAGACTTTTGTGACGCTGGGTGTCTTCCTGTCTCCCGTGGCCTGCATTCTCCAGGACTGAGTCCAGCGGAACTTGGGAACATTGGACAAGCTGTACGGGCAGCGATTTGATGGGTCTTGGCTGGCAACCCAGATGGCTTTTCTGTGTGTGGCAGGGTGTGACTTTTTGCTCCCTGGGGTCTTGGTGGCCTCTTCTGAACCATGAGAGTTAGAACAGAGGACCTGGGCACCACATCAGTGGCGCCATGCTGGTATTCTGCAAGGGTAGAGAGATCCAGGAAAATTCTGTAAGAGAATTTTATCGACTTGAGTGGTTCCCAGCGTGGCTTCTGTGGGACAGCAGCGATGAGCACCTCCTGGGGACATTTTAGAAATGCAAACTCTCAAGACTTCAGGACTTAGCCGCCCAGGGTGGGCTCAGCCCTCAGAGCTCTCTGATGGCTCTGAGGGGGGTGCACTCCAACTTGAGAAGCGCTTCTCTAGAGAAGCCAGTGTTTGCCTTCGCTAAACTGGGGGGAGCTCCAAAGAATGTTGAAGCCTGAGTCTTGCCCCCAGATATTCTAGCTCGAATAGGCTGGGAATCTGACATTTACCCCTCACCTGGTTCTAATACGTCACCAGAGCTGAGAAATCCTGATGCAGAGAGCAGGTGGGATAAGTCACATCTTGACGTGGGCACAGGGGACTCCTGCATGGCTGCCACGCTCTCTCATTGACTGGGAGCAGCCTGGAGGCTGGGGCTTGGCAGGAGCGTCCAAGAAGAATCAAGGTGTAACATCCACACATCCATCTACAGCAAGCCTTCTGGAAGGGACACTCAGGCCCTGTAACTCCATGGCTGCCATGGTCCCCAAGATGATAATCCTGTCCACCGGGAATCTACATGTCACAACCACCGCCAAAGATCCGTGTGTCTCAGAACTTAGCGCCAAGCGAGGTTCACTTAGAGAAGCAACAATACGTCTTCCTCTTAAAGCTCCTAAAGGTGCTTTGGCATATTCAACACCCGAGAGAGACTTCAGTGGAGACCCCCACCTAATTTTGATTGCATCTGCCAAAAGTATTTGACCGTAGCTCCCTTTATCCCGCGTGACACGCGTTCACATCCTGCCAGGTAGGTGCGCCCAGTTTGAGAGTTACTGCTGCGAATCAAAGGATCAGCCAGATTGTTTGGAAACTGGGCTGATGGACCTGTCAGTCCAGCCCCAGGGGGAAGGTGCTGCCTGGTAGCTTTTTTTTTTTTTTTTTTCTTCCCAAGGACTACAAAAGGCCTCCTTGATTCAGAAATGCTTCCTCTGCCGACGGGCTGCTGTCTGCCCGTTCGCCTTTTATCTCTGTCGAAATCCGCATGCTCTTGGGAACTCTGTCCTAATTCTGCAAATGTTTTCTTTCCCAGGGCACAAACAACTGGGCACCTAAACATATGTCGTCACTCTTGTGCAGAAGATGGGCTGAGGGACAGCATGCTCCCAGAAATACACCAACGGGCATTAGGAGCCTTTTCAGATGGAGACGAGGTTTCCACTGGGGGAAGAAGAAAGTCCAAAAGCTTGGACCCAAAAGGCTTAAAGAAGTTAATCGCAGGAGAAAATGGCAATAAAGCAGGAAGATAAATACGTCTCAGTGTGCCCAGGGGCGGACGGAAGTCTCTCTCTCTCTGTCTCTTTCACACACACACACACACACACACACACACACACACGCATGCATGAAACCATTCTGTTTCCTTATCGTGCCTTAGAGACACATCTTGAGTTCACATGAAACAAAATCCTCTTTTCCCCTTCTTCTCTGAAATACTCGAATTGGTATCTTCCCATGGAAAGTTCAAGTTGAAGGTGAGGCTGAGCGTGAATTGCCTTGTTGGAACTTTTAGAACTGAATTTGGGGTTCAGGAGGCATTCGTAGGCAACCTGGATTTCGGCAGAAATCCCCATTTGCAGCTGGCTCCAGGGTAGCTAGGGACACACAGAGGCTGTCACTCAGCAGCTTGGGGGCAAGAGCCTCTCTTGGAGCACTGAGAAAGGTGTGCTTTTGATGCGGTGGATAGAAATTGGAATTGAATTCTACTGACCCAAGGGCCGGGCAACTTGCAGAAGTTTTTGAACGTACATTTATCTTTACTTTGTGTGAAAATTAACAAAAAGTGCACTGGAGGAATCTGCCCGTTTGATCTAAGTTTCAGAGATGACAGGAGCATCGTGCAGAAGATTAACAGGTGGGAACGTGGGGGATTTGTCCATAATGGCAGGATCCAGCTTTTCTGGGATGCAATTTCAATAGCTGATATATGAATATGGTAGGCTTTCAATTAATGGGTGGAGAGGGGAGGAAAAAATAAGACTCATACCCTCGCCCTACCCCGAGCACTCGTCTCTGTGCACTTTGTATTGATAATCTTTGGCTGTTTATTATTGTATTTTAATATTATTATTTTTTGGTACTGAGGTTTGAACCCAGGGATGCTTAACCACGGAGCCACATCTCCAGCCCTTTTTATTTTTAATTTTGAGACAGGGTCTTGTTCAGTTGCTTACAGCCTCTCTACATTGCTGAGGCTGGCTTTGAACTTGAGATCCTTTCACCTCAGCCTCCCAAACCCCTGGGATTATAGGCGTCTGGCTGTGTGTAAATTCAACAGGAAGCAGGTTGGCCAGGCACTTAGCTCTGAATCAGGTTTTTGGAGATGAACAGCATGAATAAGTCAGATCAAAGCCTACCTCTCTTTCTAGCTGGACCTCTTTGAGCAGTACTTGGGACAAAAATAGAAACTGTCATGTGACCAAGCTTCAGTAGACAAGACGAATTTATACCTTGTATTTTTTTTTTTGTGGTACCAGGGGTTAAACCTAGGGGCACCCGACCACTGATTCACACTCCCAGCTCTATTTTTGCGTTTTATTTAGAGACAGAGGTTCACTGAGTTGCTTAGGGCCTCGCTAAGTGGCTGAGGCTGGCTTTGAACTCACGATCCTCCTGCCTCAGCCTCCAGAGCCACTGGGATGACAGACATGCACCACCGTGCCTATCTATTCCTTGCATTAAAATGATAGACCCTTGTTATGAAGATCAGGCAAAACAGAAACACAGGTTATGAAATAAGAAGCAACCCAGAATCCCCACCAATGAAGAATAAAGACCATGCCAAATGACCGTCATAGCAAACACCTCTCAAACTCCATAGCTAGAAGGAAAGGCTGGAAGTCAAGGTAGACAGGCTCAGGAAAATGTTTTTATTTTGGTAATGCATTCTCCATCCAATAAAGTGTCATACTTAATTTTACTTAGCTTCTCATGAAGACATGAAACTGATTTGAAATAGAATTACTAAACTTCAAATAGATGTTATATATATTTTTTCCCTACAAGAGGTATCAGTTTCCTAAACAATTGCTCTCAGGTTAAGGAATGAGAGGATGAATGATCTTAGCAAGTGGGAGACGTCACATGCCTTTCAATTACAGTCTTCAATTTTAGATAGTACTGATTGACTCCCCGCTATGAATCGCGAGGACAGCAGTCATTTTACACCTCTTCTCCTCTTCCCGCGTGATGATCTTCATTATCATATTATTTTCACGCTGCGATGGTTTATATAACAGTGACATCAGGCTTCTTCCAGTTGCCGAATGCTAATCCTGTTGAAATGCGTTCTCCGCCTCTGGTCTCTGTTTGGCCAGAGTCTCTCTGTTCTTGAGGTTTTAGATTTGTGAACTTGGGATTCATCTTCAAGCAGGTTTGCTACACGAGCTCATGGGTTCTAGATTCTCTGAGCTCCTTCCTGCTTCAGAGAGACCATTAGCAATTTATCAAAGGTTGCAGCTACTACTTGGGTAAAGCTCAAGAGCAAAGAGAGAATGTTGTAGTTTTTGTAGTGACACAGTTTGGGAAAATGCTGTTGCTTCTATAACCAAGGGGCCTCAGGAAGATCTTCCTGCTAGCCCTAAGTCATAAGTGGTGGGGTGTCACTTGGTGATTGACACATGAAGTCCGGGCTGTTCATCTTTCTAGCACTCTCTGTCACTATTCCTGGCTTTGAGACTCAGTCTCACTGGCTACAGGGAATGGTGTTCTGCTAAAAAGAACTTGATCTCAGAAGCAGATCATTCCTGAGTCAAGCCTTCAGGTGAGGTCACAGCCTGGACTGTCTCTCTGTAAGATAGAGAGGATGTGTTGCTTTCTATTGCCAAGCTCTGGGGCAATTTGTTACACAGCACTAGCTAACAGATACCTCTAACTTTAGTTTCATTCCTACTCTTTGATCTTATGGGTGTTTTCTTTACTTCTCGTTGTGTCACCAGTGAGCTCCTCTGGGAATGTGGTACGGATACATAGACAAATACGAAGTGGACCCCAGATCTTGCATTCAGACTCAGAACTACCTGCCATCTATGTCTGTGCTGGTTTTGTGGAGGGTAGTTGAAGGAATCAAGACAGACTCTTGCAATCACGTCTTTGCCACCTTGGAACAAGGTGGCCGCCCTTTGAGAAACACTTGGGAGGGAACACTCATGGGTTAAATTTGCCTGCTTTCACTAGCAGCCGCATTTCCAAAATCTCCTCAGACTGGGTCTGCACAATCCACACATTTTATTCACTCATGAAAAAAATCTGTCTGTGATGCATGATACCGAGGGTGAAGCAGATAAAATAATTTAGAAAGTGGCTTCTCATTGTGTGTATACTCGCTGCTAGCGATATCCGATATTTATTTTACTTCTCACTGTTTTTGTGATGCCAACAGAGCAAACGCTACAAATATTATGGGAAATTGAAATAAGAAGCAGCAGGTGTGTATCATAAGAGCTTTTTTTGCCCTCCCCTCACAAATTTCTCTTGGGGCATAAGATGAAGTGTGAAATCAGACGAAAGAGGTATTTTGTGTCTGGTGCAATCAAACAGACACTGGGGCAGAACTCTCCTATCATTCTATTTTCTCTTGGGAATCTCAGGATTTCCCTGAGTACTTTAAATGATGACTCTCATTGTTTCTGTTCTGCATGCACAGTGGTTTTTCGAAATTCTTGGATGAGAAATAAAAGCCATTACCGGGCTGGTCAAATAGACATTTCTACGAAGAAAGATCCCTTTGCATTCCAGGCAGATAGTCATTCTACAAAGACAGCGCATCTTTTTGCAATGTATGGTGTGTCTTTTCAAAGACTCCATTGATCCCACATTGGACAGCTCCTCTTGGCTTTCCAAGAGGTGGTTTCTTGCAGACAGGTGGCCGCTTGTGCTCTGAACGGAAGAAGCCCCTCTGTGATGATTTCTTCTCGGCTGAGCTGATGAGCTCCAAAGATACCTGCCAGGTCTCTTCAGGGGACAGAGCTCAGAGCTGCCTCTCACGGGCTGGCGGGCAAAGATTTCCGAGCGGAGAGGGCAGACGAGCTGTTCCCCACAAAACAGAGACCGTGGGTGAGTCGGCCAAGCAATCCGTGTCCTTTCTTCTCTCTGAACCAGGAGGCTCTTGGGAATGCCTCACGGTCCTCAGGCTACCGCAGGAGGGGACCAGGAAAATGATCATTTTTAAAAAAGACAGAGACATACGATATTCATCTTTTATTACTTGATCGTGATTTTACAAAAGGTGTGATTTATACGCCCCCCCCATCCCCAAGACTGCATATATTCTCCTCCATTTAGAACAAAACGAATCATAATGAAACATTCAAGAAGAGAATTCTTACGAATAGGAGGAAGGAATAGACCACAAAGCGAGAAGGAAACTAAAGGCAGCCGCACCCCAAAAGCAGGTGACTTGGGCGCCCGGAGCCGTCTCCCTCCCTTTCTCTCTTACGCTCCTGTCTTTGCAGCTGAATCCACGCCCCACATTCTGGTTCCATCATGTCAGCAGCAAACACTTGTCTCCCATTCCTTGCCACACACTGGTCTCGGGACTTGTGATTTCCTAGTGAACAAAAGGCTTAAAACTCTTGCCTTTATGGAGGAGGTCAGGAAAATCTGTACGATGAAGAGGTGAATTACCGTTTGTCAGCAGAGAGAGGCCACAGAAAGGAAAAGGGGGTGAGGAAGATGGCGCATGTGTGGGTGGGGGGGTGCTACGACTTCAGACAGAGTGGCCAAGAGGGAGGGGGGCCCCCGCACAGGTCCGCTGGCTGGTCTGGGTGATCAGTACTGGCAGCGCGCCAGGCACAGTGGCAGATACCTGTAATCTGAGCCGCTCGGGAGGCTGAGACCAGCCTCAGCAACTTAGCAAGACCCCAAGTAACTTAGTGAGACTCTGATTTAAAATAAAAATGAAAAACGGCTGGGCATGTGGCTCAGTGGCAAAGCACCTGTGGGTTCAATCCCCAGCACCCCCCTTTCCTCAAAATACTGGCATCAACAAGTATCTGTGGGTTGCTGGGTGCCCCCGGTAGGTCCAGCAACTAGTCCTAACCACAGGGGAAAATAAGACAAAGCAGGGACTCCCAGATAGCACTGCAAGAGCTTTTCAATTTCTGCCCCGTTAATTCTGAATTCACGATAATTCTTCAAGTCTAGTGGAAACCTAACTTGTCAAGAGCATTAGCATGACTGACTGATTCCAGACAGTGCTGAATCGCCCATGAAATGGACCCAGCCCGGCCGTGGGATTGATTTCTCCATTCCACAGCGTTATCTGATGGTGCACCCTCTGGGGGGATTCTGTTCTCCTGGCTCTGGTTGGAGCTTGCCCGAGGTGTGCCTCATGGACGCTTGGAACCCCCAAGTGCGATTACATGGGTTTAAGTAACATGCTGTGAGCAGGTTTGGTAAAGCACTCTGCAGCCCAGCAAACCTGAGCTTTCTTGGGTACTTTTTGTTAACTGCTTTTACACTGGCTGGAACACTCCATGTGTTTCTTTTAGAACTAACAAATCCAATTAAATCAAGTTTGTTTCTGCTCAGGAAGTAATTTTCTGAGTGTACATGCAAAATCTCATTGTTGTCAATCATTTCAGACATGTGATATGTATAGAATCAATACATGCACTCAACACATCGACACAAATAAAACGATCTATAAAAGAAAAACATAATCTAAAAGTAAAATGCATGATATGTATAGTCATGTACAATGTTGCATACAATTGCATTTACATGTTATCTGGCTATGTCTACATAACGAAGTAACATATTTGCTGCATATCTGTTTATAACAGAGTGACATATATGTAGCATGCAAATTGCATATATATGTAATACCAAAATATCATACCTTTATTATGTACAATTATGCAATTATAATAATATATCATTATAATCATATGCAATATAATACATAAGTATGTTACACATACACATATTACACATACATCTATAATATATATACACATGTACTTATATTTTATGTAATTATAATTATTATATTACTCGAAGTATAAATATGTATTTTTATATCTATTGTACATGTATGAAAGTGATGAGTAAATAGTTATATTATGGTTATTAAAAATATATATGTATAATATAAGTATATATTAAATACACATCTTTATTAATAAGGAGTGGAACAAATATATTGTAAAAGTGTGTATTTATGCACAATACATTGCTAGCTTATTTAGAAGAGATTTTTTTAAAAGCCGAGTTGAAAACTGGATTTAATATATTTCTGGGAAGCAGATGATGTAATTTGGAGAAAAAATAAACAGGCATTCCCATTGGGTCTGAAATGCAATTTGTAATGTCAATTTGGGGGGAGAATGGTTATTTTTCTTTTCTAGGAAACTAAACAATTTTGAGAAGGTCTCTCTTCTCCCTGAGAAGGGAATGGGGAATGGATCAGGCCTCCCAGGAGCCCCTTGCCGAGGTGGAAACACTCAGGAGCTGGTGGAGGCGTATGAAATGCCCTGTCCCCTCTGGGACGCTCCTCTAGGCCTTTTGCAACCCACGAGGACAGAATGCCCTTGGAGATCTTTGCTCTGCTCCCAGAATCCAAACATAAAGAGGGTTAACAGCCTGGTCATTGGATGAGGCCTCTTCTCTTTTCCCCAAGGAAGCACCGGCCGTGCCTAATACTGACCTCTGCAATTAACATTTCCAGGAGAATTCAGGGTGTGGATACAGCTGGTCCCGCCCCACCCCAGGCTTTAGTGCAAAGGAACCCCGACCGACCCAGGATCAACCAGCTCTTTCCCAGTTGGGTCCTCCCTGCACTTGTTTTACGACCCCCCACATTTCTCTGTGGTCATCTGGGGGGAGCCTGGGTCCTTGTCCAGGCCTGCCTGGGGATGACGATGCTGTGGATGCTGGTGTGGCCCTGGCACGGGATGCTTGCAAGCCCTTAGCACCACCCTAGCGCCCTGACATGCTCGCTTTCAGGAGAGTGACTTATCGATCAAGCCGTGGGGAGCCTAAGCAAGTGCACCCCATCATGGGGATTCTCACCCCGCTGGCTGAAAGGAGGGAGCCCCTTCCCTGGGCCCACAGAGCAGTCAGGGCCTGCCTTCACTGAGCAGGCATGGGTTTGGATGGTGCTTTCTACTGAGTCCAAGATTAGTCAAAGCCCAGGCGTGTGTGTTCACAAACGGTGAGGGGAACAGACAGGTGACCAGCGCAGGGAGGTGAGGTGGGAATTACACTCACCGCGTCCTTCCCTGGCAATTCCAGGTTAAGAGAGGGAAGAAACCAAGGAGTCGGGGCGGTTCTGGAGACGGCTTGCATCCTCCAGGATATGGATGGAGTTAGGTGCAGTGGGGACCTACCGGCTCACCTCCTCCTCATCCCAGTTGCTGAGCGGCAGATAAGAAAACGGGTTTGGGTATTGGATCCCTCAGCCAGATGCATATCCAAGGGGTTGAAGCAAGAGGAAGTTTGCATTAGCAAGAAGGGAGGCCAGGAGGCTGCTTGGAGGCCAAGTTCTTGAGGCTTGGAGACCCCAGGCAGGACTCGGCCTCAGCTCATTGGTGCAGGTGCTGGTTGGTGCTGAGCAGGCACATCTTTTCAGCAGAATGACCTCTCTAGGCACATAGGTGAGAGGCATTCCAAGTACAGGGGACATACGCAGAAGGGGGTGGAATTTCTTGTGCGATTTTAGAAAGTCCGTGAGACAGCGCTTGTCTGAAGCGAGTTGTTCTCTTTCACAAGTTTCTGGTTTTTGTCTGAGTCTGACAAGAATGATTTCCTCTTGGTATCAGTAACTTTTGCAGGGAACATAGTATCTGCTCAGTAAGTACAAGTTACACACACATACATTACTGTTTTGATACAAAACTCTATTTTTTTTCAGGTGGTGACAAAGCAGTTTTTAGAATCAAGTTCTTTTTTTTTCCTTTTTCAAAAGAAGAAAGTAAAATATGAACAGAAATGTCTTTAAAAATATATGTGAAGTGCTTGCCTAGCATGTCCAAGGACCTGGGTTCAAGCTCCAATACCTACAAAAATATATATATATATAATTATTCAGATATACATGCGTTATATATAGATTATAGGAGTTAATCAGAGCAAAGGAACTTCAAAGAAGAGCAAAACTTTCCGTGGAACCAATGGCACATTTCCAGGGTGGTGGGATGCACACCCTCAGCCTGGTGCCTAGGAGCTTTATGCTTCTTGATTTACTTGTCAAACTCCCATCACTCCTTCTCTGTGCCTTAGCCTTGATCCCTGCCCTTCCACCACGTGAGGACCCAGGGGAAGGCGCCACCTCTGAGCCAGGAAGCCACCCTCTGCAGAGCATGCCTGCACCCTGGACTTTGGCCTCCAGAGCTGTGAGCAATACATGTCTGCAAGCATCTCAGTTTACGAATTCTTCTACAGTGGCCCAGATACACGGGGACGGACCTGGTCCCCAGTGTTCACCCACTCGAGCTGCTTTGATTCCTTTCCCTTTGCTCCCCTCCCCGTCTACGGACGTTCTTTACAGCCATGTTCTGTCTGTCTTTAACAGGATAAGAATCACATTGAGTGCCAGTGAAGGGACCAGTGTCACCCTGGGTCCACATATGGTCATTAAAGGAGGCTGACACGGCGGAGCTCGAGAATCAGGATAGGATCATCAGCCTTGCTCTCGCCTGCACCGACCACTTCATCTCTTCTGTCTCCCCAGAAGTAAGCACGAGGCTGAAGTCTGAGTCTCTTGGTCCCCCACGTGGGCTGTCCCCCTCTTTGTATCGTTATAGCAGCTCACCCTGGCTGCTTGCTTCCTTCCTGTCGGGACCTGCTCTCTTCCCTTGGAACGTATCTCAGACCTGCCTCAAGCACGCGTGAGCTAGACTTCTCTTGGGTTCACGGTCAGGGGTGAACCAGGTGGCTTCACGGCCGTACCAAATTGTCTTCCTGGGAACTGATGCCACCTGAGGCACTTACCAGCCATGACTCTGCCTTTGGTCTTTGAGGATGGAGGGAGAGATTTCTCTCCTAGGACGGGGAATACTGCCTTCTGTTGGTCACTTACCACCTCGTCCCCCTTGGCCACTACCACAGAGCCCTGTGCAATAGAAGGTCACGACATCGGAGCTTGTGTCATTGCTTCAGGACTCACCGTGACCTTGTAAAGTTCGGATCCTTCCATTCATTTTTGCAGATGAGGAAAGGGTAGCCAGTGGGTGAGTCTAAAACCTGTACCCTTCTCCTGGATGACCCTTTGAAGTTTCCACAGAGTCCTGCCCAGGTCCACCTCTTGACTTTTGACTGACATCTGGGTCCCCACTGCCGTGACCACTCTAGGTCACCTTGGCCCATGCTGACCAGCTGTAATTGGAACCTGTTCTTCCAGACTTTATGTTTGGATGAATTTTGTCTCCCTGAGTTCTGGGGTCTTGTCTGCATCAGCGTATTTTCCACCCCAAAACAATACTTCTATGGTTATGATCAAAAGCCCTGAAAAAGCCACACCTATAGTCCCAGTGGCTTTGGAGGCTGAGGCAGGAGGATGACAAGTTGGAGGCCAGCCTCAGCAACTTAGTGAGGCCCTAAGCAACTTACTGAGACTACATCTCAAAATAAAAAATAGAAAGGGCTGGGGATGTTGCTCAGTGATTAAGCACCCCTGGGTTCCATCTCTAGACTTTCCCCCCCCAAACCCACAAAAAAAACCCCAAGAAAACAAAAACCATGAAAAAACATGCAGAAGTGACAAGAGAAGGAGAGAATAACTCCTTGTCTCCACTCCAAAGACATCGACTGCTGCTGTTTTAGTGACTCTCTTCCCAGCCCTTTCCTTTGTCATTTTATTCTAAGGACGTGATTACACTGAATATATAATTCTGTATTCTGCATTTCAGCTCAATATTGTGCTGCATGTCTCCGTATTTTTTACATATTCCTTTCAAACTGCATAGACAACGGCAGCATAACTCCTGAAATAATGTCTTCTACCTTTCTCCTTACGATTTGCTTCTTCCCTAAGTCCGCTTTGAGGATTCACTAAATTAGGAGCTATGGAGCGCATGCAGATTAAATAGGATCTTGGCTGATAGGGTCTGGGAGGAAGGATTGGAGAATGGAATGAGAAGTGACATATATCTAATCTGTGTACCTAATAATCAAAGAGTTAGCTGCTGACACACAAAGACATTGTGAGACATATAGATCACCCAACTGGGGTTGTCAAATCTTTCATTTTTTGGGGGGAATACACCAGGGATTGAACTCAGGGGTACTTGAACATTGAGCCACATCCCCAGCCCTCTTTTATATTTCATTTAGAGACAGGGTCTCACTGAGTTGCTTAGCATCTCGCCATTGCTGAGGCTGGCTTTGAACTTGCGATCCTCCTGTCTCAGCCTCCCAAGCCGCTGGGATTACGGGCAGGCGCCACCGCACCCTTGCTTAACGGTGTGCAAAGTTTCTCTGCTTTGGCGATTACGTAGGAGAGAATTTGAAGCGAGATGTGGACCACACCACCTCCCCTGGCAGCAGCTGTGGGGGGCTCCAGAGAATAAGGCTATTTGGTCAACGAGTTATGCAGACGGCGTGTAGATCGGGAAGTGGAATCTGATTTTCTGCAAAAGCAGGCTGCAAATCCCGTGATGGCTCATGGTCCTTTTCCACTCTGGATGCAATAGCTTTCCCAGTACCAAACGTGGTGCTGGCGATTTACGCTGCTCTAGAACCAGCACAGCCACGGGGCGCAGATGCTGACCGGGACAGTGCTCCTCAGTGTGTCCTCCCGGGGTACGGCAGGGGGAGCTGCCTCCTTGGAGCAAGCGTGCGTCCAAGATCCCTGAGGCTGTGAAAACCCTGAGCAGCTTCCCACTCTGTTGCTGGGTTCTCTCGCATGTTTTCAGGCACAGAGCTCCCGTGGGACCCAACACGATGACGTTTTATACTTCTCCTATCCCTCTAGAGGGTCTTTCAGCAAAACGACTTGTAGCTGGACGGGGCAGGATGCATCTTTTCATGCCTCCAGATCTGCGGTGCGCGGGTAACAAAATGGCACTTAAACAGCGCGGGGAACAGAGTCACTTTGTCTTGGGAAGCCAACTTTGCGGGCTCCTCTGTTTACAGACGTTCGGTCCTGTGCTTTTCAACTCACTTGGCATCTTGCAACGTCCTCGGAGAACAAGTGTCCGGTGCATCTGAGGAGGAGGCTCTCTAGGGAGGACATTTATTTCCTTTGAAGAAAGAGGACAAGGAAGGTTGTGCCCTGGTCCTTTTGAGATCCTAGGATTATTCACACACACAAAAAAAATAAAAAGGTAGTTTCCCTAGCAATGAGAGTTAAGAGAAAATGCTCATAAATTTTTTCCCACCTACTCATTTTGAAGGATGCCGTGAAGCCGATGGTTGGGTGATGCAGGTAACCCAGATTCTCATTCACTCCGTGTCGATAGAAGGAGCATAAATATTGAAGGGCTGGGGCTCCGCCGTTTGCAAAACCGCAGCCTGAGAAGTCTTTCAAAGATGGGAGCTTTCCAAATATCCAGGCTCTCTATCAATAATCCAAACAGATGTTGGCAAAGATGCAGCATCTGGGTAACACAGGAGAACAGAAAGCAATGGGTCGAAGGGTTAGCTACAGAGGAACAGGCACAGATGGACGGTGTTCAAACTCTCCACCCCAGGACATCAGTGAGAAGTCGTTAGGACACCGAGACGTGTCATGAAGCTGTTCGATGGCACGTTCTGCCGTCTGTTGTACTTTCCGACAGTCTTGCTTATCACAGGCTGTCCGTGCCGAGGTCTATTCCTGCTAGCCATGTATCTCTTGACCTTAGAAACAAAGTCACCTTGAAGATGTGTCAGAGGCACCCAAGAAGGCAGGGGTAGCCTTGGGTCTCAGCCAGGGGAGGGTGGACACAGGACAATCTCTGCCCATGGGCCAGGAATGGGAAAACTCATTGGCCCTTGAAAATTATTAAAAATGATGTGTCACTTGTGTTTCCGCAGAACGTGTTTCTTGGGCGGTTCTTTGGCGACGATAACCTAGATTCATACTTGGCTGAGGCATGGGCAGAGATAACCTGGGCAAACTATTCTGAATGAAGCCGGAGTAAAAAAGAAGAGTCAGTTTTTAGAATTTTGGAAATGAAATTTGGAATCATCCTTGAGGACACAGAGGCTGTCCACTGGATTGTAGATATCGTTTCCTAAGACGTGCAGCTTCGTTTTCTTTTGGATAGCCATCAGAAATCATGGAGTTAAGCCCACGCGTGAGCTTATTCCAGAAAAATGACAGAGGAAATAAGAGAATCTGGAACATTTATAATGACACTTTGATCAAGAGTTTCACCTAAAACGAGCTCGTACCCGTGGTCTTCCATGAGCCACAGAAATTCAGGTCTGTGGTATTTGAAAGAGCCTCTCAGAAGCGATTGGGAAAGAATCAAGTTTGTGCTAAGTTGTGTGAGTTGGTTTCTGTGTCTCTCTCAATGTAACTTTCACTCTATTTTAAGGTAGACTACAAATAGTGATTTACAATCTAGCCGGTGCTGAGGGTTGCATGTTGTCACAGAGACTCTAGGTCACGGGAAGTCATGTCACTCTGGGTCACGTTTGAGCCTGCATTATTTCCCCACTTTTTGTTTGTTTGTTTTTGGTACTGAGGATCGAGCCACGAGTACCTAACCACTGAGCCACATCCACAGCCCTTTTTTATTTTTTATGTTGAGACAGGGTTTCACTAAGTAGCTTCGGGTCTTGCTAATTGCTGAGGCTGGATTCCAAGTTGCGATCCTCCTGCCTCAGCCTCCTGAGTTGCTGGGATTACAGGCACGCACTCCCAAGCCCAGATTTTCCACTTGTTTTTACACCATGTGCTCATAATTTTGGAGTTGCATTTATCTCCCTCCTGATTGTTCCATCGGCTACCATTTCCGGGGCTGAAGCAGTAAAGTCCTTGCGAACTTGTGGCCTCTGTGGAGGAAGCAGAAAATAACGGGAGGAATTCTTCATGGCTTTGATTTCCAGGAGCCTTAGATTCAAGGGCAAAATGAAACACTTTTTTCTACACAGAAAATCTGAGAAAGTTTGGGGGGTTGTGGAGAAAGAGCTCTCCCAAGAAACGGGACGATGTTGAATGGAAATTCTCTTAGGGCAGGAGAAGAGGTGTGGCAAGCAGAGGGCCTGGTGATCTTGTGGGGGACCCTGGATCGTCCTGTTTGGACTCTCCATGAAACACAGATGACCAAGTCGGGGGACGCGGGGGGGGGGAGGTAGTTTTTGAGGACTCTGTAGAGATTTTGGTAGAGATCTCTGCAGAGATTCTGCTGACATCAAGAAGAATGTCCTCTGGTGAAACATCTACTTCAGGTGCAGCCCTTTGGCGGTCCCTAGTAAAGGTGCCGTTGGTCTGTCCTGGTACCAGGGTAGAGATGCTGCCCTGGGAGCCCAGGTTGCAATTCAGGGGTTTACAAGTCTCAGGCTGGTCCAGGTCAGAGCACCTCTCCTCTGCCTCTGGTGCCCACTCTTTGCCCAGCAGGGCCCTGACTTTCTTAGAACTCAGGCTGCACATTGGTTTTTTTGCAGTTCTGCCACCACCATCTTCCCCGCGGTTGCTGGAGAGGAGTCTCATAAACCTGTGGTCAATGGCTCCAGCCTATGTATTTCTTGGAAGGCGTCCAGGGCCAAGAGAATTCCTCCCCCACTTTATCCTCGTATCGGCCGCTGGCCCCTCTCCAAGCCTCACCTTCGACCTTTGTCCCCTCTCCCTTACCCATAGGCAAAGCGTTCAGAACTGACATCACCACGCACCAGCAGTGGTCACCGTCTCACTTAGGACCACCCACCAGGTCCCTGTTGCTGTTAGACTATTTGGGCCACCCACTTCCAAAATCCTTTACCCTGAAGATCTGCTTTCTGGGAGCGGAGCCCTCCAAAATTGGTCACTGTAGTGGCTTCCAGGTCACCAAATGGCTAACATCCTGAGGGACAGATAAGGACAAGAGAACCCGAGGTCATGCACGAGGCTTGTCATCTGAATCGAGAAGGGGAAAGGGAAGATGTTCTAGAACAAGGTCATAGAATGCTCATCTTGAGTCTCAGATGTCCCTGTTGGTCCAGCATCGCTGGCTTGGGAGTGGCGGAGGAGGGGGTCTCTAATCTCCTCAACCAGACAAGCTCAGTAAAAGCACCAGAGTCCCTGACCTGGCTTTTGAAGTTAGTCCTTTATCCTCTGCTTTACCGCAGACCTTCAGGTATCCTGTTGGATTCCTCCCTCCGTATGATCGCCCCGATTCTTTGACAATTTCAGGAATTGATATTTTTATAGCCTTTTCTACCAATCTTTTCATTGTAGCATGGGACCGAGGTGCACAAAACCACGCAAGAATTGCACAGGATTGTCTGGCAAACTCCTCTGTAAGCGTTAACCCGGTCACAAAATGGAACATGGGCAGGTATTTTAGAAGCCACTAAAAATGTGTCCCATCTCATTCCTATTCCACTTTACTCCAACACGCACCGACTAGAACAACTTTCATGCTGGAGTGAAATCATCAGTTGCGTGGAATCAACACAGTAGATTGTGTCTACCTTCATAGTTGGTGGCTTTTCAATAATTTCTTTTCCCATCCCGTTTAGTGTTGCTGTTGTTTCTTATCATTCCACCGGTTGAATAACCAGGGTGGCCGGACTGGTTGAGCTTCCCAAAGTCTGGACACCGGGGATTGCTGACCCCTGGGGGCAGATCAATCTTTTCTTCTCTATTTCCTTTCGCGGGACATGGAGGCTCCACTAGACCCAGGTCCAATCTGTGTGGCAGCAAGATAATAGCTGGTGTCTAGGGCTATTCCTGAGTGTCACTCATCTTGTGATGTTAGCAGTGGTTAACTTACAAAACCTGGATCTATTCATTCATCGGAGCTTGCAAAAATGGTGGTATTATAATTCTGTCATTTTTCTTTCACTTATCAGTCAAAATGGCATTAGGAAGAGTCACTTCTTCTCTCCTGCTCTTTGGATGGCCGTTGGTATAATTCATATAGAAAAGGCGGGGTAGAAACATGATTCTTTCACTTTATTTACCACCTTTTAAGGAATTGGATTGATTTTCCGGGACTCCTCAAAAAGTGACCGATTTTTAAGAAAGTTTACTCATGAACTCTTGGTTTTGAATACTTAAGGTTTACTCCATTACGGTTCTTATTACTGGGGTTTGGTTTTCTCCATTTGTGAGGGCTTCTTATATGGGTTCTTGAGTCCTTTTGACACAGAGAAGTCATTGAAGACTTACAAACAAGATTCTTCGAGGGAATTTTTCATGGCTGGGATGGATTTACATGATCTGGGTATGAAGCCGTTGTGCATTATGCTTTCGCCCTTTTAACTGTCAGTTGGTTTTATGTCCAAGTCATTCTATATTTAAAGCTCAACATTATCCTTACATTCATGTCTCTCCAGCCATCCTTGCTTTCTGGACTCATTGTCTGGTACAATAGTCTTTCCTTATCCATATTTTTGCTTTCCAAGATTTCAGTTACCCATAACCATGTCTAAAAATATTAAATGAAGAAATCTCAGAAATCAACAATCCTTAATTATGAGTCATTCTGAGTAGCACGATGAAATCTTGTGCCGTCCTGCTCCACGCCACCTGCAATGTGAATCACCCCTTTGTTTAGTGTATCCACACAGTATGTGCTACCCACCCGGTTGTTACTTAATAGCTGTCTTCATTACTGAGTAATGTATATAGGATTTGGTAGTATTCTTAATTTTAGGCATCCACTGTGGGTCTTGGAATGTATCTCCCAGCAATAAGGAGGGGACTACATGGACTCCTCAGGAAGAGGTGTGGGGAACAACATTTCCTGAGTTTTTACATATTTAAATTTGTGCCTTTTGTACTTGAAGGTCAGTTTTGCTGAATGTAAATATCATGGGAGTATTTTTGTTCTTAAGTTTATTAAGCATTTCATTCTATTTATTTTTACTGGAATAAAGCTTCTCATTCAATTGTGATAACAGTATAGTTTTATTTATGTCATACGTCACTTCCTCTTTTGAATGTGTAAATGATTAGAACTCTTTTCCTTTAACGTTCAGAAATTTTACTAGATAACATCTTCATGTGGGTTTCCTGGTTCAATGTTCTCAGGGGTGTTACTTTTTCTTTTGGTATGTCATTTCAAATCTGTAACTCAAAAGTTTTCTCGAATTGGGATTTTTTAGCGTTTGTTGGTTTGTCTGGGGGTGTTTCTAGCAGTTTCAGGTTGGGTCTTCTTTGCTCATTTAAATACTTGTCAGTTTCTCTTATACCTTTTTCTATATTTAACTTTTTTTAAATTGAAAATTTTCTTCCCTTTGCACCTTTTATTTCTCTTAAGTTATTTTTAATTTATCATCTCCTATGATTTTCTACTTTATTTCTGAAATCATTTTTCCTTCTTTCAATGAGTCTTGTCAGAGGATTTCTGAGTTTTTCAGTTTCTGAGTCACGCTGTACCTTCATGTTATGTGTCATTTTTTATGAGTATATTTTCGTTCTCTTTGAAATAGAAAATTACAGTCTTCAAGTGATCTACAAGGATGTATTCTTTTTTTTTGCCTATGGGAGGTTGCTCTACTCTTTATTCTTTTTTTTTTCTCAAAATAAATTTGAATCATATTTCACGATGATCCTTTCTTATTGTTCCTTTTCACATGAAATCCGTTTCCTCGCTCTCTCAGAAGCGGTTCTATTTCTGAACACCATGCTAGCTTCACAGAGCTAACCCCCCTAGCTGTTTTTGCACAGATTAACAAAACAACTTTGCTGAACTTTTCTTTTCTCTCTTGTGCCTGTGAAGCTTAATTTGAATTCCACTTGGATTCCACTTGCAGGCAGAGGGCTGGGTGCTGAAGGGAACCTTGGGGGGTCAGTTCCAGGAGTGCCCCAGACCTGTTAAGACTTACAGGGTGTCCTGCCCTCATTATTCCACCTTGTCAATATGGAATATACCCCAGACCTCCCGGGATGACTGAAGCCACAGGTGGTACTGAGCCCTATACATATACGTTTGTGTCCACGATACAACTTAATTTAGAAATTGGGCATAGTAGGATATAAATAATAATAAAGATGACACACTGCCCTCGTGGTGAGAGCGACTTAGCTAGGTGGCTAAGCACTGACCAGGCACCGTGGACATAACTTACACAGTTTGAGGCCAACAGCAAAACTAGCACACAGTTCTTTTTCCTTCTTCACATTTTCACAGCTAAAGGATGTGTTCTTACTGTACATCTTGGCAACCTCCCATGAGGTTTTTTTTTCTTTCCTTATTAAGCTGAGAATTTTTACCTTTTTAGTTGAAAGAAACACCTTTATGGCTTCTCTTTGGCATATCCAAATTGCCAACATCACTACTCTTGTGCTTGGGGACCATTTTTAAGTAAATTAAGGGTTACTCGAATAAAGCATGGTGATACCCTAACAGTCTGACAACTGAGATGACTGTGGAGTCACTCACAGGTGGGTAGCATACACAGAGTGGATACTCTGGTTCTCATCATAGTCAGGATGGAATGGGAGCATTCACACTGCTCAGAATGGTGCCTGATTGAAAATGTAAGACATGTTTATTCTTGGACTTTTCCATTTAACATTTTTCAAACTGTAGTTGTCTACGGACAACTGAAATCACAAAAATTGATACAGATGTGGGGGGAACCACAGTGCTGTAGAGTTGAACTAGGCCCTTCTGAGTCTCAGCTCTCTCTAAGTCCAGTGCAGACTAATTGGTGATGTTGGGGATCTTCTGTTTCTAAATCTTCCAGAATTCCTGACACTCCCCTCTGCTTCCTCCCTCACAGACCCTGATTCTGTAAGCCTTATAGTTTGGGATTCATGGATATATCATGCTTTTTGAATTTACTGTGAATAAGCTGTATTTATTTTGGGGTTTACTAACTGGCGGATCTGTCCATTTTTAAAACTTTTTAAAAAATTTTAAAATTTGTTCTAATTAGTTACTCATGACAGTAGAATGCATTTTGACACATGGTACACATTGAACACAAATGGAGCACAACTTCTCATTCCTCTGGCTGTGCATGGTGCAGAGTCACACCATGTACAGTAGTGTAACCATACATGTATATAGGGTAATAATGTCTGTCTCATCCTACCATCCTTCCCACCCCCATCATCCCACCCTTCCCCTTAATCCTCTGTGCACAACCCAAAGTTTCCTTCACTCTTCCCATCCCCCACTATGGATCAGCATCTGCTTATCAGATAAAACATTCAGCCTTTGTTTTTTGGGATTGGCTTATTTTGCTTAGCATGATATTCTCCAACTTCACCCATTTACCTGCAAATGCCGTGATTTCATTCTTCTTTAAGGCTGAGTAATATTCCATTGTGTATATGTGCCGCATTTTCTTTATCCATTCATCTGTTGAAGGGTATCTAGGTTGGTTCCATAGTTTAGATATTGTGAATTGGGCCGCTATAAACATTGATGTGGCTGTGTCACTGTACTATGCTGATTTTAAGACCTTTGGGTATAAAAACCGTGGAGTGGGATGGCTGGGTCAACAGTGGTTCCCTTCCAAGTTTCCTGAGGAGTCTCCATACTGCTTTCCAGAGTGGTTGCACCAATTTTCAGTCCCACCAGCAATGTGTGAGTGTGCCTTTTCCCCCCATCCTTGACAACACTTATTATTGCTTGTATTCTTGATAATTGCCATTCTGACTGGAGCAAGATGAAATCTTGGAGTAGTTTTGATTTGCATTTCTCTAATTGCTAGAGATGTTGAACACTTTTTCATATGTTTGTTGATCAATTGTATTTCTTCTTCTGAAAGTGTCTGTTCAGTTCCTTTGCCCCTTTACTGGTTGGGTTATTATTATTGTTATTATTTGGTGGTAAGGTTTTTGAGCTCTTTATATATCCTGGAGATTAATGCTCTGAGGGGTATGTGGTAAAGATTTTCTCCCATTCTGTAGGCCCTCTCTTCCTGTTATTGATTGTTTCCTTCGCTGAGAAGAGGCTTTTTAGTTTGAATCCATCCCATTGATTGATTATTGATTTTGCTTCTTGCACTTTAGGAGTCCTGTTAAGGAAGTCAGATCCTAGGCTGTTGTGGTGAAGACTTGGGCCTACTTTTTCTTCTATTAGGTGCAGGGTCTCTGGTCTAGTGAGTAAGTAGTTGATCCACTTTGAGTTGAGTTTTGTGCAGAATGAGAGAGAGAGAGAGATTTAATTTCATTTTGTTCCATATGGATTTCCAGTTTCCCCAGCAACATTTGTTGAATAGGCCATCTTTTCTCCAATGTGTGTTTTTGGTGCCTTTGTCTAATCTGAGATAACCATGTTTATGTGGGTTAGTCTCTGTGTCCTCTCTTCTGTACCATTGGTCTACCAGTCTATTTTGGTGCCAATACCATGCTGTTTTTGTTACTATTGTTTCTGTGAAACGGGGGGTTCAAATGAACCCAACTGTGCCCTAAAACCTTTGGCTAAAAACTTAATAAAGCTCTTAGTGAAGCTAGCTGTATTTTCCATGCTTCCCTTTATCTCTTGAAAGATTCAGGATTGAAATCTGGGTGCACTGTTGCATGCCTGTGTTCCCACCACTCGGGAGGCTGAGGCAGGAGGATTGAAAGTTGGAGGCCAGCCTCAGCAACTTAGTGAGACCCTATTAAAAAAAAAAAAGGACTGAGGGTGTGGCTCAGTGGTGCAGCACCCCGGGTTCCATCCTCTGTATCAAAAACAAACAAAAAAAAAAAAAAAAAAAAAGAAAAAAGAAAAAAATCATTCAGCATTGAAGGGACTTATGGCCAGAAATGGATGATTTTTATTTCTAGCAATTCCAAAGCTTTGTGAAAAGAAGGAACCAGACACTGTGGTCTGTAAAACTGCCCTGACAAAGTGCTTCTCCTTTCCTCATAGGGTTAGACGTTAACTGGTTCCGAAAATTAAATGTGCTTGTGTGTGTCTTAAGTGTGTGAGTTATGTGTGTGTTTTGTGTATGTGTGTGTTTTGCATATGTGTGTTGTGTGTGTATGTTATATGTGTGAGTTATGTGTGTTTTGTGTATGTGTTATGTGTGCGTTTTGATTGTGCATGTTGTGTGTGAATGTTGGGTGTGCTATGTGTGTGAGTTATGTGTGTGTGTTTTGTGTATGTGTTATGTGTGTTTTGCATATGTGTATTGTGTGTGTATGTTCTGTGTGTTCTGTGTATGTGTTATGTGTGTGTTTTCTGTGTGCATGTTATGTGTGTATGTTGGGTGTGCTGTGTGTGTGAGTTACGTGTGTGTTTTGTGTATGTGCATGTCGTGTGTTTTATGTGTGTGCGTGTTGTGTGTTGTTTGTGTTTTGTGTGTGTATGTTGTGTGTGTTATGTGTGTGCATTTGTGTGTTTTGAGAGTTGCATATTGTATGCTGTGTGTGTTATGTGTGTTTTGTGTATATGATATCTGTGTGTTTTGTGTGTGCATGTTGCATGTTGTGTGTGCATGTGTTGTGTGTGCATGTTGTGTGTAAGTTATGTGTTGTGTGTGTTTTTTTGTGTTATCTGTGCATGTTGTATGTGTGTGTTGTGTATGTGTGTTGTGTGTGTGTGTGTGTGCTCTGTGCCTGCTTGGGTTTTGCAGAGGGGTGTTGCTGGCACACAGCTGGATAACTGGCCACAGGAAGATTGGGAGAAGGCGTGCTGTGGTCCTCTGCAGCACCGATGGGGACATGGGTGACCTCGGTTGGCCTTTCTGCTGTGCTTGGCGCAGAGGGACAAGATGAACTAGAGTTGCTGTCTGGCGCTGGGGCGTGGACGTTGGGAACTCATGTTCTTTGCCTTGCAAAACCACAACTCGGAGAACAGTAGGCTCCTGGGGACTTTCTTGGTGGTGAGAGAAGCGTTCATTTGGGGGAGTTTTGAGGATTTCCTGTTAGGTGCATGAAGAGTGCCTAAGTTCAGCCTTTTCCCTCTCTGCTCGTATGTGTCCTTGTGGATAGAAACACAAGATGTGGCCCTGGGGCAGAAGAGGGCAACGGAAGGGACAGAAGTGATGGGATCGATGGCATTGGGGGGAGTCCTTCCTGGCAGGCTCATTCTTGTGGCTGGTATCCGGGATGCGTGGTGGCCGTCATCAAAGGCCAGCTCTGTTTGGGAATGAGATCCCATCGGAGCTGTCTAATTAGGCAGGTCATGCGCCATCTGTTTTGGCAAAGCTGGTTGCATAAGAAAATTGAGCCCTTTCCTTGTTTTTTTTTCTCTAAGACCCTTTAGCCGGTTACAGAGGAACAAACACGAGAATCAAGGCCATGGTAGCTTTTCTGCAAATGTGAGATCTTGGGGCCTGGCGGGTTGGGTGCACTTCCCAGAAGTGGCTCAGTGTACCTTACCACGTGGACGCAGAAGGGATACCTTCTGGGCAGCTTGGCGGACTCCACTCAGGGCGTGTTCCAGTCAGAGCAGACAGATGCAGGTGGTGGCACTGGGTGGAGCGGCGGGCCTACTGCGATTTGAGAAGATTCAACAGAGCAACCATCGCATGCAGATGTCATCCGAACCCTTTGGGTCCTCCTGTGTGCTGCGCTGTGCGCACGTGTGAGCGCCCACGTCTCTGGCACGGAGGCCTCTGGAATCTGCAGGAATCGAAGAAGCCTGAGAAACTCCTAGAAATACACTGGAGAGAGAGGACGATTGTAAGCACCATGTTCTGGACCCGGCTTTGAATAATGATGTTTCCTATTAAGGCGGAAGCTGCCTCTCAGGGACTAGAGATAGTCTCAGGAGCCTGGAGTCCCCAGGTTCCCCGAGGCGGTGGGAAACATCTATTTCACATACAGGAAAAAAGAGACAAGGAGATAACGACGTGAGAAGCACGTGCATTTTGCAGTGCTGTCTCTGAGAGAATGGCATCAGTCAGTTTTTAAGATAATCTTGACTTTTTAAAGTTTTACTGAACACCTGCTAAGTGCCAGGGGCTGACAGGGAGACCTCAGGGAAAGCTATCCTCTGAACGGTTAGCAGAGTAAATCCATTAATTTCAGAACGATTTTCCTGTGATCAGACGCTGAGACAATCTCCTAAAACCGAGTTGAAGGTAACGGAGGAGCAGGAAGCCCATCCTTTTTGGGAGTCGGAGAACCGCGTGGGCCTGGATGCTTCCTGCCAGTGGAGCCGGATACTCAATCTTTTTTGCTAAAATGCCTCATTTGTGCATCTGTTAAGGGACTCTCCCCGTGGGGGGGCTTGGAGCCGGTTTTGAACGTCGCCCAGCCCTCTCCCTTACAACTTTCCTCTTTTGATCTCGGGGGAAGCTCTGAAGCTGCCGTCATCTTTGGTTTCAATGCGCTGTTCTGAGTCATTGCTTGATTTCTTGGAAAAAGGCAAAAAAGGGCTCGTGTTGGTTGCTGCTTGCTTTTCTTTTTCTTGGAAAAGGTACACACGCAGGGGCCTGAACGTGGACCTCTCCCACGCTGCAGGGCCAAGGTCACTTTGCAGACAGCGGGAGCCCCCGGTGGCAGGGGGCTTATCAGGGGCGTCCCATGAATCAGCTTTGAAAAGGGCCATGAAGGGGTTGCTGCAATGATGTGGTGCTTCCAACACCTATTGACCAAGGCATTGATCAGTTCATTGATCGCGTGCTTTGCAGGGTCGACCATGCCCCAGCGTAGCCAGCGCTTGTCCCCAGTTGACGCCTCCTGTCTCGAGGAATGGGTCGTAATTTGTCCTTTCTCGAGATAAACGTGAGAGTTCCCCGAACCTTCTAGAGCAGAAGGGTCTGCAAACTGTCTCTGTAAAGGTACTTCCCCTCTCGCTCCCCACCCCCAACCCCGAGGTCCCTGTCCTCGGCTGATCTCCCTTTGATTTTCATGAGATTTGCCCCAACTCCATTTTTTTCCTTTTTTCTCTCTAGCTTCCGCAGATGAGAGAAATCATCCTACCCTTGACCACCTGAGTCCGACTTATTCCCTTTGCCAGCAAATGCCATAATTCCACTCTTTTTCACGGCTGAGTAGTACTCCTTTGTGCACAGGTACCACATTTTCTTGTTGCTGTCATCCACCGACAGGTTCTCACCCCGTGCCTTTCCTTGTGGTGCCAACGAAGCTCAGAGCCGCAAAAGTCAGCCCGTCTGTCATTTATTTTTTTCCTTTTCCGCATGGATAGCTGCCTTCAAGAGTTGCCCTTTTGACATCACCGCGTGTGACTGTAAGAAAGCTGAGGAATGTAGCGAGACTTGGGGGACAGCCTTAAGGAAGAGCCCGTCTGTGACAGCCACAGAGACTCGAGTGCGTGCCACCGCCTAAGTAACTGGCTAGGAACTTGCTGTGGTTTGGAATGGGTTCATGGCGTGTTCCCCAAAGCTTCGCGTGTTACCAGTGTGCTTCTCTGGGCAGCAGTGTGACGAGGCACCGGGACTTTGAAGAGGTGGGGCCTGATGAAATTTCTGAAGTCAACTGAGGGCGTGCTTTGGAAAGGACTGCAGAACCGCAGCTTCTCTGGCTCCCTGTTTCTTCTTGCACACGCTCCGGCCGTCTGCCACAGGGCCCTTGCCCAAGCTGGTGCTAGGCTATTTGGATTTCCCGTCTCCAAAACAGTGCACTAAATATACCTCTTTTCTTTATAAAGTAAGGATGCCTCAGGTATTTCATTATAGTAACAGAAAACAGACGAATACACAACACTTTTACATCACAAGTTAAATATAGGTCATTAGAACCAGTTTTTGAGTGAAGCAGAAAAAATGGAGGTGGGTTGGCCACAGGCATGATTTATTCAGGCTGCCTTCAAATCACAATGGAGGCTGATAATGTCACAGGGGGAAGCTGAGTGACAGTTTTTCTTCCTGGCACCCAGGAAGCTCTCGGTGGCTGTACACGGGGTCCCCTGGCCTCTCTCCACCCAGCACCCACTCTGCATAGTCATAGCACCCAAGAGGCCAGGGAAGGACCATCATTTAAGCCTGAAGAGAAGGACTTCCACTCTGGGAATCGGACAGTCTCTCCCTTGGGGACGGGATGGTGCTGGCAGCAGGAAGCATCTTTCCTTCAGGTGGGGGGCGTTTCCCACTCCCAGAGAACCCCGCCCTGATGTGTTTCCCCCCCTTTAACTGAGCTCAGATATGAGACTGAGCTGAGCGTCAATCACCCTTTACCTTTCAAATTTCTTAAAATAGTCCCTCTGCGGAGCACACCCACGTTCTGCTAAACGCACTCACAATTTCCCCCAGCAGGCCGCGTCCCCACTGTGCCCTCCTTCTCTGAGACTTTCCCCTGGCCAGGGCCTCTGCCTTCTCCCCACTGCCTCATCCTCTCGTGATGCGACCAGGTAGACGCTTCTGCGTCCTGCAGATCTCCAGCGCTGCGGATCCTGATTCCTGGCTCACGGTTGGTTTACCCGTGTTGAAATCTCGAACCCCTTACCATGTGATCCTCATCGTGTTTTACGTACGGGGTTATTTCCCCTCTGACTTCTGTGCCTTTCTATTCCCTGACACTAGGTCGCTTAATGTTGTAGGTGCGCAACCTCTGGAACTGCACATGTCTTTACTTGTGTTCTCATAAGACAACAGTTGGATTCTTGGTCAAGGTGCCGTCCTGCCGCCGTCCTTGACAGGTGACACTGACCACGTGGCATGCAGGCCTGCTGGCTCCCCAGTCTTAGGAACCGGTTCCAGTCCAGGTGTGGCAGAGAAGCCAGGGCAGGAATGAGCCCACAGGAGGAGCAGGTGTTTGACGAATTGAGGATATTTAGTGCTGTGTGTCCTCCTGGACTGCTCTGGGCTGTCACCAAATGGCCCCCATCCTGACTGCCTCCCAGGACCGCGATTCTTCTCACGGCTCAGCAGGGGCCTCTGCACACAGTTAATACAATCTTCCCAGAAGGATGAATGGCAGCCCAAATCGTGGCCCGAGAGACCCTCTCTCTGTGCCCGTGGGCTATCTGGAAGAAAGAAGTCAACGCCTCACACCATCATGATTTTAGGAGTGGGCACGTTTCTCCAGGCTGAGTTTCATGGCATTGAGGTCCCAGATTGTATGTCAGGAGGTGGGCGGGCAAGGGCAGCCGGATGCAAGAGGCGATGACCGGTTTGAACTGTCCAGTAGCACGCAAGTGCCCTGAGCAGCCGCCCACGGCCTCTGCGGTCACATCACACGCATCGTCACGACCCTTAGCAGCATGTCAGCCTTGTGCCGGGGCCTTGTGCGTCTCTTCAAGGGCTGCCGTCTTTTCCGCTTCCCTCTATTGATCGGTGGGTTTCAAGCCTCAGTCTAGTGCTATGGTAATTGCAATATCACTAGCATTTTATCCATTAGAAACACGGGATCGGGGTCCCCATGGGATGAGGTCCCAATGTTCGCGACATGATTGTCCTTATAAACGGGTGTGACCGTGGTTTTGTCGTAAAGATGTATGGCAAAAGGGTGTTCCCTGACTTCACAGTGTAAGTCCCAAACCATCATTTGTTGACACCCTTGTTAGTTTGTCTTCCTCGAGAAAAAATATCTCGAGATGGAAATTTGATTCAAATAGATTACGGGGGGATACGGTTCCCCCAGAAAGCAGTGCAAGGGCAACGTGGAAGGGAGGAGAAATCACCCACCAACGCCCGTGTCACATGTCCTCATGCCAGGTCCCGCTGAAGGCCACCCAGCTCATGGGCTCCCGGGAGTTCTAGGGGTCAGTGTAGAGCATGCACCCACTTCAGGAGCGAGGGAGCAGGGTAGTGATGCCCGGTTCCCATCGGCCAAGGTTTCAGGACCGCCGAGAGGGGCAGAGCTCGATTCTGTAATATTTCAAGCCCACAGGTGCACGTTCCGATCCCGAGGTAGAGCCCTCAGTAATGGGGAAGTCAGGGTGCCTGCTAGTGCTGCCAAGGGGGGGCCGGGGGAGCACCCATAGCATCTATTCAACTCTCTGTACTACGTCCCTGAACTTGGAGATAAGAAAAGGACCTAAGATAACTGGGGAGAAATGACAAAATCAAAAACGCATGATTTCTGTGAGACAGACACCACAATTGGAAGTCAGAATCCGGAGAAGGGATTTAATCTTGACTCAAGAAAGGAGCATTTCATTCATTTTTTGGGAATGATGCAAAGAATCTGTGGAGGGGAGAGAGGGAAAATTCAGGCAGGAGAAATAACAAGAGAAAAAAATAAATAAGAAGGGAAAGGAGACTGACTGAGCTAAGTCTTATTGGAGATGATACCCTGTCTGCTGCTCCTGCTGAGACCCAAGAGCGTTCTTCGTACCTGACACGGGAATCTTGTGTTTTCTACCAAGAAACACGAACCCACAGCAGCTTGACTGTCTGCTGCAAAATTCTCAAACCCTGCATGTTCTTTGATTCTTCTAAGGGCCCTGCTCAAATCCATGATCCCATTGAAGCCTCACACCACCTCCATGAAGTCGGCGATATTCTTGTCCATATTTTATGCCCATGGACCCGGAGAGGCAGAGAGATTGAGTAATGTGCTGTCATTTCACAGGTGACCCAACAAGCCAGTGTCTTGGGAGAGAGACTTCCAGGAGGGGAGGCTGTGTTCAGGAGAGCTGCACCAACCCTGGGTGGCTCCAGGTGGTGTGGGAGGGAGTTCAGGGTCTACGAGAGTGTGGGTGAGCAGAGGGGCTCACCTGAGCAGGTGGGAGAGGACGACCCACAGCCAGCACTTGGAACCATCTCTGATTTTAAGGCCCCTCTTTCACGGCCAGGCAGGGAAGTGCCCCGTGTCCCTCCCAACTCCACATTGTGGCCATCCACGTCCAATGGACCTGGGGGTGCTCTGCCCTGCAGGTGTCCGGGGTTCTATGCAGAGTTCCTGAAGGGCACCTCTGGTACAGGCAAGGAACGTGCCATGCAACAAGTCCCATAAGTAAGTGATTGTTTTCCACGCTCAAGTTTGACACGCCCTGCTTAGGAGTCTGCACCGGTCACGTGGAAAGTGGTCTCATTACGAGGCAGGTTTGTCCAGCAAGAAGCACAAAACACGATACATTAAATTCCCGTTTTGTGCCAGGCGCTTCAGGTGTATTATTGTGTGTGATCTGCTAAATAAAACATTTGTAGTCAGAACTCTTGCCTGTATCCCACGCGTGCTGACTGAATTCAAGAAGTCAAGAATATTCTAAGATGATCCGGTAAGCAGCACAGCGGAAACAGTCATCCAGGTCTCTTTGACCTGGGAAGAATCATCATCTCAGCTCGCGAGAAGCATACATACCGGTGGGATGGCATTGGGAACAGGTTTTCTGGGGTTCTAGATGGGTCAGCAGCCCCAGCAGGAAATGAAAGAACGAATCTGAGAGTCCATTTTTATTTATTTATTTATTTATTTATTGGTTGTTCAAAACATGACAAAGCTCATGACATATCATCTTCCATACATTTGATTCAAGTGGGTTATGAACTCCCATTTTTTACCCCAAATACAAGTTGCAGAATCACATCGGTTACTCATCCACATTTTTACATAATGCCATATTGATGACTGTTGTATTCTGCTACCTTTCCTACTCCCTACTATCCACCCTCCCCTTCCCTCCCATCTTCCCTCTCTACCCCATCTGCTGTTGTTTAATTCTCTCCCTTGTTTTTTTTTCCCCTTTCCCCTCACAAACTCTTATATGCAATTTTGTGTAACAATGAGGGTCTCCTTCCATTTCCATAGTTTCCCTTCTCTCTCCCTTTCTCTCCCCCCACTCGTCTCTGTTTAATGTTAATCTTTTCCTCATGCTCTTCTTCCCTGTTCTGATCTTAGTTGCTCTCTTTATATCAAAGAAGACATTTGACATTTGCTTTTTAAGGATTGGCTAGCTTCACTTAGCATAATCTGCTCTAATGCCATCCATTTCCCTGCAAAATCCATGATTTTGTCATTTTTTAGTGCTGCGTAATACTCCATTGTGTATAGATGCCACAGTTTTTTAATCCATTCATCTATTGAAGGGCATCTGGGTTGGTTCCACAGTCTAGCTATTGTGAATTGTGCTGCTATGATCATTGATGTGGCAGTATCCCTATAGTATGCTCTTTTAAGGTCCTCAGGGAATAGACCGAGAAGGGCGATAGCTGGGTCAAATGGTGGTTCCATTCCCAGCTTTCCTAGGAATCTCCATACTGCTTTTCATATTGGCCGCACCAGTTTGCAGTTCCACCAGCAATGTACAGGTGTACCCTTTTCCCCACATCCTCGCCAGCACTTGTTGTTGCTTGACTTGAGAGTCCATTTTTAAAAAATACTGTCCGAGTAGGTGAAATGAGTCTGTTGCAGACGTGTTTGCAGACTATCAAACTCGGGGGGGGGGGGATGCGATTCCCCAGGGCTCACTCTTCCTGGAGACGCAGAGCCCCCCCCTGTTGTGAGTCAGCCCTCACCCAGATCTAGAGGGGCTCGTGCACTTCGGATTGTGGAAGCGCACCCCGCATGGATCTCATCAAGAGAAGATTCAGGAGCTCATTTCAAACGCAGTTATAGAGACATGCTCAAGCCCAGAGAAGTCATGTTCCGTGCCGACGATTTAGCAGCCCACGGTAGCTGCCTGACATAAGAAAGTAGCAAATGAAGACACGAATCAGAAAATCCCACCGTGAAATTGTCGTCTGGTGATGGACCCGTGCATGATTTTGGATGTCTCCTTTTCTTTGGTGAGCACAGAACTGTGAGACATACAAGAAATGAGCTCATTTTTTTCCCCTCTCTTCCATAAGGATTTTTTTTTTTTTTCCTGGCTGGAACTCTGGAACATCAGTTCAAAGAGATAAAACAAAAATCCAGGCTGTCATGCTTTCTTTCCTGTGGCACCAAACAAGTGGTTCTGTGGGACAGGTCGAGAAATTAATGGCTTCACTTTGAGAGCATCATGTCGACGCTGGACAGAAGTCCTTGTCAATCACCTGCCAACAACAACGACAACAAAAATCACCTGCTAGCATGCAAGAACACAATGGCGGAGACGACTTTTCAAAAAAGATGAGGACTTTTGGAAACGTTTGAGATGAACACAGATAGTCCCAAGTCCAGAGCCACAGAACTGTTCTCCCTGTTCCATAAACAAAAATTAAGAGAGCGATATAGTCGAGTATTCATCCATACCTCAAAAAGTCTACCTAATTAGGATGCAATCTTATTTATAAGGAAGCATGATTCTTTATTTGAATAATAACATATTCCAGGCACTTTCTCCTGTCAAATTCACATCGCCCGGATGAATACAGAGGCAGACAAGATGTGTATCCAAACGTTGTCCCTAGAATTTAATCGAACGTCACAGACTGACATTTTAAAACCATCTATTCACCTTGATGCTGAGTAATAATCACTGTGTCTTAATCATGTCTTTGGTCTTGCCATCTAGTGACATTTATTCAGATGTCTCTTGATTAACGGCTCCCGAGTGACCTCAGCCAGTTTGTCTCCATGGCAAAAAAAAAAAAAGAGAGAAATCTTCCTCACACTTTGAACCCCTATTTAAAATTCGATGAAAGTCTAAAGCCAGAGGGATAATACATGGAGTTTTTTCAAATGCGTCGAATGTAGTTTTGTTCGCTTGCAATTTTAGACTTTTAAAATCATTACACATTGGGAGTTGAAACCTGTATTCTGGGCATTCAGCAGATTTCGTTTCATTCAAAGCAATCAGTCAATTTGGATCTTCTCACCCTCCACTCCTTGCTGGCTCAGCTGATGGACACACACTAATAATTTGGGCCGAATTTTCTGGAAGGCATTGAATTGAAATTTTTCCTTTGGTCGTCTCTCTGTTTGCTCTGTGCCCAGAGGTTAGCGAGGTTGAGATGAGAAAGATAATCACAGCTTGATTTTTTTTTTTTTTTCTTCTTCCTGGCGATCAACCCCCATCCAGGAACCCTTCATCAGAGCAAAACGCACTCCCACAGCCCAGGAAATTCCAAGGGACTTAGGAACTCTGTTGCAGAAACCGGAGCCAATGGCCAAATAGCACAACAAAAGATGCTCCTGACAAACACCCTATTGCTCAGGAAATTCCAAAGGTTTTAGGATAGCTTGGGCCAGGAACCGGCGGTAGGGACTGAACATGTATTTGTTTTGGGGTAGGCTGTCAGCATTGAGGAATTTTGGTGCTACTCTGTGACACCCAAGGCCCTGTATTCTGCGTCTCGTGCTAGAGGGCGGTCATCCACCTGGTCCAGCATGCGGGACAGGATCCACAGTGTCTATAGCAGGGGATCGGCTTTTGGACGCCTGTGGTGCCCTCTTGGCTGAGGACACTTTAGCAGGGGCTCCTGAGCTGGGTGGCTGCCTATCTCACGTCTCCCCCATGCTTGGGTGAAGCAACGCTTATTGGGATAGCACAGTCTGAGGAGCATACCATGCACCTGGGAGCTCAGGTGGGTGAACTTGTCCCTGGAGGGTTCCGTGGGGGGCTTCCTACCCGGTGCTCAAGGTGACGAGGACACAGCAAAGAACGTGACCTCCTGCTTCAAGTTAGAATCCCGGGCCACCAACTTGGGGGCTGCGGGAACTTTGCAGAGGGGACTCCTGTGTGCAGTGGGAAAGGGTCCCACGTTCCTCTTGGAGAAGGAAGCGTTGGAGATGATCCAGGAAAAACATCCACTTCCTGTCGTGGACGATTCCTGTCAGTCACACGCCTTTTAAGCATGGCTAGCCCCGGACTCTGGAAACCCAGCGATCCTGCAAAGAGTGAGGTCATCAAACCGTATACCTTCTGCCCCTCAGCCCAGGCAGTCAGGGTGTGCGGCTCAGCCAGGGACTTAAGGGCAGATCGAAATCCACACATGCACATTTGCAGGTGTTTACCTAGGAGTGTGCCTGCTGCATGTGCATGTGGGTCTGTAGAATCAGGCATATGTCTCTCTATTATGTATCTACCATCTATCTATCTATCCATGTACCTATCACCTATCTACCGTCTACCTACATATGTACAGCTATCTATCCACCCTTCCATGAACTCCATCTGTCTGTCTGTCTTACCTATCTATCTATATATCTATCCATCTATCTATCTATCTATCCATCCATCTATCCATCCATCCATCCATCCATCCATCCATGTAGTCTATTATCCATCCATCCATGTACTCTATCATCCATCCATCCATCCATCCATGTATTGTATCATCCATCCATCCATCCATCCATCCATCCATCCATCCATCCATGTACTCTATCATCTATTATCTCTCATTTATCCATCCATCCATCCATCCATGTACTCTATCGTCTATCCATCCATCCATCCATCCATCCATCCATCTACTCTATTGTCTATCCATTCATCCATCCATCCATCCATCCATCCATCCATCCATCCATCCATCCATGTACTCTATCGTCTATCCATCCATCCATCCATCTATTCATGTACTCTATCATCTATTAACTCTCATTTATCCATCCATCCATCCATCCATGTACTCTATTGTCTATCCATGCATCCATCCATCCATCCATCCATCCATCCATCCATCCATCCATGTACTCTATTGTCTATCCATCCATCCATCCATCCATCCATGTACTCTATTGTCTATCCATCCATCCACCCATCTATTCATGTACTGTATCATCTATTATCTCTCATTTATCCATCCATCATTCATCCATCTATTCATCTATACACATATTCTATCATATATCTATATATCTGTCATGTATTCATCCATCCATCCATCCATCATTCATCCATCTATCCATCTATCTACATATTCTATCATCTATCTATATATCTGTCATCCATCCATCCATCCATCATTCATCCATCTATCCATCTATCCACATATTCTATCCTCTATCTATATATCTGTCATCTATCCATCCATCCATCCATCCATCCATCCATCATTCATCCATCTATTCATCTATACACATATTCTATCATCTATCTATATATCTGTCATGTATTCATCCATCCATCCATCCATCCATCCATGTACTCTATTGTCTATCCATCCATCCATCCATCCATCCATCCATCCATCCATCCATGTACTCTATCATATATCCATCCATCCACCCATCTATTCATGTACTCTATCATCTATTATCTCTCATTTATCCATCCATCATTCATCCATCTATTCATCTATACACATATTCTATCATCTATCTATATATCTGTCATCCATCCATCCATCCATCCATCCATGTACTCTATTGTATATCCATCCATCCACCCATCTATTCATGTACTCTATCACCTATTATCTCTCATTTATCCATCCATCATTCATCCATCTATCCATCTATCCACATATTCTATCATCTATCTATATATCTGTCATCCATCCATCTATCCATCCATCCATCCATCTATCATTCATCCATCTATCCATCTATCCATCATCTATCTAGATATCTGTCATCTATCCATCCATCCATCCATCCACCCATCATTCATACATCTACTCATCTATCCACATAGTCTATCATCTATCTATGTCGCTATCTGTCTATCTACCTACCTACTACCTACTTATCACAATTTCCCAGGTCCCCCTTTTACAGATGTGAAAACGGAGTCTGAGAGACACGGTGAGTAATCTGCAGACATTTTCCCTTGAGCAGAGACAGGATTCAACTCAACCCCACGTCTCCATATCGGACTCTGGGTCACAAGACTCCCGGAAGCTGTGGCCTCCAGTTTGATGAATTTGACCATAAATACTTAAAAATAAACAGTGAGGAGCCCCTTTCTGCTCCATGAGCTTCTCAGCCGAGCCCTGAGATCATGCAGGTTGGATTGTGATCAGGAGGAAAAATATCATCTGAGGACTTTTCTTCTCTCTGAGGGTTCTCATTTCGTGCAATCATGAGGCTGAAAGAATCAGATTGGCTTCCGGAAATCATTTCACAGAATCGTTTGGCAGGCAGCTTTGGCCACTGCTGCTGGTCGTGAAATACGTGATTTCCCTCTTTTGAAAACCCCCCTTTGGTCCGGCTCTTTGCCCTGTGAGTTGGGTGGCGCTTGGCATTGCAGGGTGAGGTGTGCGTGGGGTTGGGGACTCCCTCCGTGTGCATCCTGGGATGCGGGGGGCAATCTGGGCCACCAAAGCCCTACAGGTCTACCATGTGACTCTCTATAAAAAGAAAGTTTGCTGGACCCTGGTCCGTCCGAGGATAAGGCATAGGTCGGGGAGAAGTTCACAGGAGCTGATTGGCTTCTTTGGGTCTTAGAGCTGATGCCAACTAGACTGGATCCTTCCTTTCATCTCCATGACCTTGAGCCTCTGATGTGGTGACTGCACTTGAGTATGTCCCCTGTTTTAGCCAGCTTGTCCGTTGCTGGGACCAAAAGACCCGACAAGAACAATTTTAGAGGGGAAAAAGTTGATTCGGGGCTCATAGTTGCAGAGGGTCACTCCCTGGTGGGCCGACTCCATGGCTCTGGCCCAAGGGGAGGCAGAACAAGATGGCGGCAGGGCCTGGAGGAGGAGAGCAGCTCAGGACAGGGCACCAGGGAGCAGAGAGAGCTCTGCTCACCAGGGACAGGACAGAGACCCCCAAGGCACAGCCCAGGGACCCCCTCCTCCAGCCACTATGCACCTTCCCACAGTTACCACCCAGTGAGTCCATTTAAGCCAGGGTGGACTGATTAAGTTATAGCTCTCAAAATCCAATCATTTCTCCTGTGAATATTCCTGTATTAACAGGAGTATTTTGGGGGGTCACCTCACATCTGAACCATAACACTAGGAAATCCTTTACCTCCAGTCTGACCTGTAATTAGGATAAACTTTAATTCTGTTGGCAAAATTTCATTGGCAAAAATCACATCAAAAATGATGTCTTAACTCGGTAAGCAAGTATTTGACCTTAGCTCATGGATCCATACACCCCACATTGAAGAAATATTTTGTTTAGGTTTACCCAGGGGTGGTTCTGATGCTCAATTGTAAAGAAATAACCCAACTATAATGACTGATAACTAACATTAATTTGAAACCCAAAAGGAGTAAGATTAGTGGTGGATTGGCCAGTCTCTAAGTCGTTGCAATTTCTAACGTCACAGAAGACCTTTCTGATCAGATGGCAGCCCTCTTGTTCTCTAAGATGATTTAGTTTCTACCAGACTGGCTATTTTTTTTTTTGTTAAAATTACTGCGTTTTAAATGAAAACATTTAAGTAAAAGTATTGATACTAGGTAATTTGATGATCTGTCACTAGCCAGGTGCGGTGGCGCACGCCTGTTATCTCAGTGCTTCAGGAGGCTGAGGCAGGAGGATCGCGAGTTCAAAGCCAGCCTCAGCAACAGTGAGGCCCTAAGTAACTCAGGGAGACCCTGTCTCTAAATAAAATACAAAATAGAGCTGAGGATGTGCCTCAGTGGTTGAGTGCTCAGAGCCAGAGTCAAAAGAAGGCTTCGGTTTAAACCTTTGACCTGCACGTGTGGGTCTCCAGTGGACCTTTCTCCTTGGAACCGGCAGGGCAGGGGGCGGGGTGGTCACTGCCAGCCAGAAGTGGACCTTTTGTGGATTCAGGAGACCAGGGGGTCCCCTTCTGTGGGTGGTAGTGAGATCGCCATCAGGGGAGGGGGAAGCAGTGGGCAGTGGGGTGTCCACTGGACATAGAGCCAGGTCTCCGAGGTTTCCAGTGGAACCGCAAAAAATTTCACAGGACAAGGCCAATCTATGATCAGTGAGCTAAGGAGAAAAAAAATAGAGAAAACAAGACCACGCCACCGTCATGGCTGAATGAGAACAGAAATGTGAATATTGTCCAAACCACACACACACACACACAAAATGGCCAAAGGTCCCCCGTCCTGATTATCCCTCTAGCCTGCTTCCTGCCTTCTATGTGACAGGTATCAAGAAGCCCGATGACATTATTACCTCTGCTTTCTTTCTGACAGCATCCAATTCAGTGCAAGGTCCTTCTTTCCTTGAGCACACTCTAAATCACCTAGCCAAGGTCCATACCCTATAACCCACCTTTTCGAACACCTCTGTGATCTTATGGGTTGCAATGAGTCAATAAATCCAACCATAATTATCTATCGGTGGTTTCTTTGGGGGCGGGTATTTAACTAAAAGACATTGACCTTATCATGATGCTATAATGAGACTGAAATGCTTACTTGGAAACTTAAAAATCTCCTTTGAAAATCACCATGGAGCTGAGAAATCCTGTAGGTAATAACCCTGTGGCCACTGAGAATCAGGAAAAGTCAAGTTCACTAGTTAAAGGCTTGCGAGAGTGACTAAAGGAGCAGGCAGTTTTAATCTGCTTTTTGTTACTGTAACAACTACACCAGAGCCTTGGTAACTTTATAAAGGAAAGAGGTCAATTTTAGCTCACAGTTCTGGTCCAAGGTGGAGGGGCTGCTTTTGATGATGGATTTTGATGCTGGCATTCCTCAGGTGGCACAGGGCATACCATAAAGGTAGTAAAGAAACTAGGGATTTGCTGTCCATCAGAGCACATCATTCTTGCCACCAAAGAACAGCAGAAAATTAGACATGCAAGAAACAAGATTTGATTCTCATGAACACTGTAAAATAATACGCATGAGAAGCAATCAAAAAGTAGTGATCACACTGCGACATTCTGCTGGGTGCTGGGTTTGCCAACAAGTAGATCACCTTGGTGCTATTTTTTGAAAGTCTAGACTTGAGAAGAAAACACATCTCAGAAACAGCGTGTGAAGCCTGCCTGTTAAGGAAGGTACCTCCCGAGTTAGTTCACATAAAAACATGGAAATAAAAATGCAAATAAATGAACCTGGGGGATTGGACTGAGGGTTTTGTGGCTTTCCCGCAAGGTGCAGAGCACTGAGCAGCCTCCTCCGTCTCCTCTCTGGGAGCCGGAAGCACCCCTCCCTCCCAAATCCGCAGCCCAGTTGCAACAACCAAAAATGTCTTCAGACTTTGCCTCATGTCCCTGGCAGTGGGGGGCCCATGATCACCCCCGCCCACTGCTCTAGATGATTCTCTGCATCCAATAAATTCAGTATCAGCGTCCTCAGGACTTTGGGGTCCCCAACTCTGGAAGAAGAAGAGCCAGTTCTCCCTGGTGAGGGGCTGGTGGGTTTTCACAACCGTTCATCACATTTGTTCTCGTGGAGGGGTCCTCCCTGGGGGCCCTGTCCTCTTCAACTTACTTCTCCTGTCTGGAGACCACACTTGTCAGCTTCAGAGGTGACGCGAGCACGGAAGATCTCCGCGTATTCTTTCTGCACCGCAAAACGTCGATCCCATCTGCCTGATGGCATCGTGTGGTGTCTAGCCACGATCACATTATCTCAGCTCGTGTCTAGCCATTCCGAGCCATCCTTGGGCCCTGGAGTCAGCTCTGAAGTTGGGCGCCACCCCGCTGAGCACAGCTGGGGGTGGGGGGAAGGAACCCCAGTGTCCCCTGTCCTGGGAAGCACTGCTGGTTAGACCCGGGCGTGGACATGAAGCATGTTTGCAGGAGCAGTGGGTGAGCGGGAGGGCTGACGGTGGTGGACAGAGGGGCTTTCTTTCTCTCAAGGCACAAGTGGGAACTCTGCATGGAGTTACCTGGACACGGCTTTTGCATTCAAGGCCGGGACACATGTCCTACGAAAGAGCGGCTGCTCTCTGCAGAACGAGACGAGGCTGTGTAGTTCCCGTGCATTTCTCATGTGCACGCCAAGATGAGATTCTAAAGACTCCAGCTTTGGCTGAGGTGTCCGTGGGGAGGCCGTGCATCGTGGGGGGAGGGCACGGTGGAGCAAATCCACCCCCCCCACGTCAACTCAGCCTGACAACCCAGCCGTCCCCGTGCCCAGAACCACTCCCCCTCTCCTCTGCTTTCCCTTCTTGGTGCTTATTCTCATGCAACTGACGGGGGTCGTCTCTTCCTGGACGGAGCTGTCTAAGGTCCTGTCTACCGGCTTCCTGCTGTGAGGATGGACAGGCACCTTGCTTCTTGCAACGAGGATCCATGAAGAACATGGACTGACCCCTGCCCTCGTTCGTCTTTCCAAGACAGATTGATCCTAGCTCATTGGATGGGTTCTCGAGGGCTTCATAACCAATGGCCGCGATCGTGGCACCTTAGAATACCTGTGTCTACTGGGGCTCCTCCCCAGGTCCAGACCCAATTTTGACCGGATGGCAATTGTGCAACCCAGACCAGTGAAGTAGCAAAACCACCAGCTGCCCACCAGCTGAACACCTCTCCTTGACCCCAGCGTGGGGCTGGCTGAGGCTGGACCTCTGCAGAGGAGCACGGGGTCAGCACCTCCTTCTAGAACCTTCCCCATCCGGACTTTCTTCCCTCTTCTGAAGCTCTTCCATCTGCGCGAGGAATCCTGTTTTTTCATTCCCAAAGATCTCACTCCATCCCGACTCCAGCTACGGAGTTTTCAGACGCAGAGGCTCTGATTTGATATCAAGCTCCTTGATCCATTTTGAGTTAACTTTTGTACATTGCTGGTGGGACTGCAAATTGGTGCGGCCAATTTGGAAAGCAGTATGGAGATTCCTGGGAAAGCTGGGAATGGAACCACCATTTGACCCAGCTATTCCCCTTCTTGGACTATTCCCTAAAGATCTTAAAAGAGCGTGCTACAGGGACACTGCTACGTCGATGTTCATAGCAGCACAATTCACAATAGCAAGACTGTGGAACCAACCCAGATGCCCTTCAGTAGATGAATGGATTAAAAAAAATATGGCATTTATACACAATGGAGTATTACTCTGCATTAAAAAATGACAAAATCATGACATTTGCAGGGAAATGGATGGCATTAGAGCAGATTATGCTAAGTGAAGCTAGCCAATCCCTAAAAAACAAATGCCAAATGTCTTCTTTGATATAAGGAGAGTAACTAAGAACAGAGCAGGGAGGAAGAGCATGAGGAAATGAGTAACATTAAACAGGGACGAGAGGTGGGAGGGAAAGGGAGAGAGAAGGGAAATTGCATGGAAATGGAAGGAGACCCTCAGGGTTATACAAAATTACATACAAGAGGAAGTGAGGGGAAAGGGAAAAATAATACAAGGGGGAGAAATGAATGACAGTAGAGGGGGCAGAGAGAGAAGATGGGAGGGGAGGGGAGGGGGGATGGTAGAGGATAGGAAAGGTAGCAGAATACAACAGTTACTAATAGGGCATTATGTAAAAATGTGTATGTGTAACCGATGTGATTCTGCAATCTGTATACGGGGGTAAAAATGGGAGTTCATAACCCACTTGAATCAAATGTATGAAATATGATATGTCAAGAGCTTTGTCATGTTTTGAACAACCAACAATAAAAATTAAAAAAAAAAAAGAATGTCCAGTGCACAGAGCTCAGGGGTTGGGACGTGGCTCAGACCCCCAGCTCAGCACATGCAAGCTCCTGATCCCATCCCCGAAACAAAGACACACTTGAAATCTAACTCAGCAGAGCTATCCCAAGGGGGAAAAAAATAATACTTGTTTTCAGAATCATCCACGAGCCAAGCAGTGGTCTGCTTAATTCAAGCAACATTTTTATAGATCATTTTTTTTTTATAGTTCCTCAAAGAAACTTGGAGATTATCTGAAACCATTTGCTTTGAGAAACATTTGACCTCTAATTATATTTTTCCATAGTTTGGCTGCCAAGACATACCCCCCCCCCCGTCCCACCTTATTCCAGGGGATCAACTTAGCGCTACATTTTGCACGTGAGCCCCCTCGCCCCGCCACGTGGACCTGCGGGGCTCCGAATAGTCGGGCTGGGAGTCCAGCCGAGGTCTGAGCCATCCTAGCCACGGCCTCTCCAGTTTGGAGCATGTGTTTTGGGTTTCTCTGGCATTCGGCGAGATCGCATTCTGAGATGGCCACATGCCACAATAAAAGTGTCCTAAGGTGACACTTGGTTCTATTTATTGCTTCATGGAACGTGACTGGAGGCAGGGGAAAGAGTCGGACCAGAGGGTGACTTTGACAGCTGTCAGGTAAACCCTGATGTCCACCTTCTTCCTTAGAACGTAGCAGATTTGCCTTTTGACCGAGAGGGCCACCACGGGTACAGGTCAATGAAGCCGAGCCACGGTGAGTGACCTTGGC